>NW_019384442.1:361931-511841 GCF_000671375.1 Centruroides sculpturatus
GTGGCGCTGCAATCTTTGGCTATGTCTTGGGCTACTCAAATATTTTACGTTTTTGATACTAAATTAACTTCTGAAGTAAAATTTTTTATTGTTTTTATATTTTTCAATATATTTATTTTGTTTGTACAAAATATAAAAATAATTTTTAACGATACAATAGTCTTCGTTAAGCTTAACATTGACAAAAATTCAACGCAAAGCGACATGCAACGGAGAAAAATTTCAACATGGGATAGGTTAATATATTTTTTCGTACATAATCAGTTATCCGAAATATCGATTTTCCGAACAACCCCAGTCCCCAATTGAGTCGGATAATCGATGCTCTACTGTAATGGATTAGAATTGATGTAACTTCTGTTAGCAATTTGAACATATGATTTTTGAAAGTAAGTTTGGTGCAAAAAACTATCAATAAACTAGTAAAAATCTCTGGCTATCAGACATGGAATTTTATGGCAATTTTGTAAGCCTATTTTTAATAAAAGAGCATTGTGGACCATTTTTATGCTAATTTTCAATCTTGCAATGATTATGGATTGACTATCTGGTCAATGGCTGCACCTTCACTTTACACAAAGTTACTTCTGCTATTATAAGATATACATTTTGTTAAAAGTAAGGTATAACCTGTCTTTCACTATTGACTAATATTGCTAGAATTCACCTGGGCTTCCCATCTTTCAGAGAATTAAATATTTTGACTGGTTAATATATTACAAATGTTTTAATGGTCTTATCAAGATTGGCTTTCACTCCAAATTCCATTGAGAAAACTTTGCTCACTTACTTACATTTTTACTCTTTTTCATCTAAATATATCCCAATCATCTTTCTTTTATCATATATCAAAAGCCTTAATAATGTTGATGAATTTTTATATTTTGACCTTCCCAATTTTAAAATATTTAAAAAACCACTATCTCTCTTAAAACACAAAAAAAACAAAGGGTTTATTTGTTTTTATGATATACAGGGAGGTGTAAAAGTAGGTATACAGTTGAGAATCTGAGAAATACAAATGTTTGGTGTTTATTATTATTATTTTTATCGTCTTTTATTAGTTTTTATTTTTATGTACAAATTAAAATCTTATGTTTTTTCTTCTTATTTTCTCTGTATGTTTTTTCCCATAATAACAAACTGTATACCTACTTTTGCACCCCCCTGTGTGTGTGTTTTTGTAGGTGGAAATCAAATGTCTAACCAGACTTTCTGTAAATTTAATGAAATAAAATTTTGGGGGAAACTTAAAAAAATCTTTTAATTTTAAGTTTAGAAAAAACAAAAATTTAAAAGATGTTAATTCTGTTGCTACTAGGAAGAGAGCATTTTATTTTAAAAAAAGGAAAAAAGTGGCATGCAAAATAGATTGCTAATTTTAAGTATGGCCTTAGTGGAAGAGAGTCCATTGGATAAGATGTAAAGACACAGGAGATTGCTGTACTTGGATGTTGGAAATATAAAAGGGTGTGCAATATAAATTTACAAAAATATTTTACTAAAGTAACTATAATTTACAATGAATACAAATGCATAAATTGTTTAGGCAATTTGTCATTAAGGTAAAAACTGTTCATGCATTTGCAATAATTGTAAATTATATTATAATGCTCTCAGAGTGTTCATAGTTGTCAAATGTGACAAGTAGTTCTGTTAGAAACAATGACTGTGTGTTTTAATTTATAACATTTACCACAAATTGAAATTGTAATGTCTGATCCATTTGTTTATTTTTTTTTAGTAGGAAGGTCTACAGCCTAATTGTGTAATGAAATATTTCTAACATGCAAAAAATAAAGTTATGAAAACTGATCAGAAATCTTTTGACAGTGACACACTTATGGACTATTTATTTGGTGTTTATTGAGACTACTACTACTACTACAACTACTACAACAACAACAACAACTACTACTACTAAATTAAGAAAGTTTTTAAATTTTGTTAATGGGAAACATGTATTCCATTATAGTGTCTACATAAAGGTTTTTGAGAACAGGAAAAGTATATCATTTTGTTTATTGTCTGCAGAAAATAATGTCTACTTAATTAATAGTCCTGTTACTTTACTGAACTGGGAATTGTATTCAAAGTACAAAAGGTCCACTAAACCAAGGTTCCATTGTACACATTATATACATACAAGCTTCGAGTGAAAACAAATCTCCGAGATGTTACATAAATTAGATATTTGATTATTTGTTTTAAAATGTGCAAATTCAGCTAACTCTTACCTCCTATCTATCATTTGATAGCATCTCTTTAACCAGCCAAAACTTGGCATATTGCTTCTTTGAGTGGCACCATGTAAATATATTAAAACATAATCTTCTGCTACTAACTGATCAAGGGTGACAAGCACATATCTGAAAATTTTAAAAAGTATTTAATATGTTGTTAATATTTTTAAAATAAGTTTTAGCAATAAAACTTGCAGAAATAGATTATCCATGACATAATCATAATCTCTCCTACTTCTATCAGGAAGATAGCAAGCACTGAATACAATTATAGCATTTCTCGTTGATCCAAAATAACCTATAAATAAAAAAAAAATACTTTTATTATTTTTTTAAATATATATATATAGAAATTAAGCTAATAACAGTTTTTGCCAAATGATGACAGCTTCTCAAATTTGGCTATAACTTTCTTTGTCTAATTTCAAATACAAATGCAAAAGCGAAAAAAAAGTACAGAAACTACATTGTAATTTTATAATAAGTCCAAATAAGAAATACAATTTCAAAATTTAAATTATCTATTATTAACAGTCAAATGATTTGTAATTATTTTAGTGGACTGTAAAACTTTCAAATTTTAATTTCAAAACTAAACTGTTCCAGAATTTTAAATTTCATTACTGTAATTAACCAAAGAAAAAATTCAGTTCACTGATGCTGATTTAAAAACAGTACAAATATAAAGTCTCCATCACAAAGAAATTATTTCTCTTCATATCTGGTGAAATTTCAAGCTCTGTGAAAGTTAAAAGGCTGAATAACAAAAATAACAAAGTAAGTCAAATATGATGTTTCATTTTACTAAGTCAATTTGGCTACAACTTTTCAGAAACAATTAACCAAATAACAACTTAATTTGTAGCTTTGTGGCCATCGGCCATATTGTTACATTTTATTTTTTTCATTTTAGTTTGTAAGATAGTTTTTAATAGTTCCTTATTCCCTTTGTTCTCAGTCTGTCTAGAACTTTCTTTTCATTTCCTTTCTTCCCTATGGATGAGATCATCAATTCCAAGAACTGAAGACAATGGACCACTAATCCCCAGAACTAAAGACAATGAGTTACCAGTTCCAAAAACTTTAAACAAAGGAGTAGCCAAGACCCAAGGGCTGATGAGAATAAAAAATGAGTTAGTCCGGACTGGGCCTTCGTGGTAGTCAAAAGAGAGAGAGAGAGAGGAGTGCTCTAGATCGGAGGTGACTTGTGACTGAATAATTCAGAGGGAAGGACATTTCGGTTACTAGGGATGAAAAGAGAACTCTAGGGTCAGCATTGGATTGAGGTCCCAACATTAGAAAGAGAGAGAAGATATACATCGATATATAACTGTGAAAGTCAAATCGGTGATCATCCAGTGACCATGAGAAAATCCCAAAACCCCGTGTATTGTGATCTTTCTTCTTTCCTGTCTACTGTCTCATAGAATCTGCTATGCCTTTAGGTATAAGTTAGTGATTAAGAGATTTTAGTTTCTGCATGTGTACTATTGTCGCAACTTTACTTGTGGTACTAAACAACCGATTACTATGTATAATGTAAATTTAGTGGAGTGGGATCCAATAAGAACCTAGTTCATGAGCAGCAAATAAAACATTTGTGATTATAAAAAACTTTACTAAGTATTCTTTGTGCTAGTCTATACACATGTCACTCACAAACATTGCAGCTTAATCCCTAAATATATATAAATAAACGTCAATACCTCCATGAGAAAGAACTTTCTTGTATGGTTCAATAACTTTCATATCGATGTTTCTTTTTACTCCACCAACTATGCAAGTCTTCCAACTGCGTTCTTCTTCCAATTCTTCTGCAGCAGAAAATTCAGGTATTGGTTCACTCAAAGAAGAACCAGGACCTAAAAATTACATTCCATAAGGCAAAACTTACTAAAATCTACTTATAATTATCACACAGTGGAACCTGTGTGTTAATGGGTTATCTGGATCCTGTTTATCAAGATTATAAAATAATCCCTGTCTCAGAATTATGAAAGACAGACACAGAAAAATATATGAATGTGAAAAAATAATATTAAAAAGAACTCCTAAGTACAGTCTTGCTTCAGTGTAAAGTTATGTGTCTGTACAGACATAACTCTATACTGATTGTTGCTTACATGCTATGCAAGCTGATGCTTCGTAGCATGTAAGCAACAATCAAAAAAGAAGTCAGAGTTTTTGTTTCAGTTATTAATTGAAATGACATAGTATTCTAATTGAAATTGAATCTCTACTGTATGAGATATTAACAGTATAAAGCAAAAAACATATACTGTTGTAAAAATACATAAAATGTACAATAAATATATATGAACTTATTTATATATCATTAATGAATTTTCCATTTTTGACATTGATATATGATTTTTAATTATTTTTTTTATTTAAATTTGAAAAATTGTATAAGTATGAGAAAAAATGAAAGCAAACTTCTTAAATCTACAATGCAATTATAAAACAACTAAAAACAAAAGCTTAGAATATTTCAAATTTTACTTTTTCCTGTCTGAATATTATACTGTCTATAATGCTTCTGAATGCATTATTAAACTATTTTAATTAAATATTATAATTTATTGAAAAAAATAATAGAAACATTAGGAATGATGATGAAAGAAATAATATGAAAATGAATTTAATAGAAATTTTTGTAATAATTTCACTAGAAATTTATTATTTATTTATTTAATCTTTTAATAAAAAGGTATTTGAAAGAATATCAACATTAAAATCAATAATACATATTCAAGCAAAAAAAAAAATTGCTTTTAAATTTCACTTGTAGAAAATTGAAGAAATTATGCCTTTTTCAAATGAAAAATTTATTTTTTGATAAAAGATATTTGATAAAATAAATATACTTTTAGTATCATCTTTATATAAACACTAAGAAGTTCAAGGAGTCAATGCTTACTTAATGTTTTTAAAAAGATAAAAAGTCTCATCTTCAGATCATTAATGTTAAAAAATGTATTCAAATTTTATTTAATTTCTATTTTGAAATGTCAAGTTTTGTAATTACTTAAAATTTTGAAAAAAAAAATCATTACAGACATGAACTGATGTTAAAATTTTAAACTCAGTGTATTTTTTGTTAAAGTTGCTAATTTAGATACAATTAGTTTAGTTAGTTTGATGCCACAGGATAAATGTAAATTTTCCCAAGTATAAAAATAGTGGATGAAATGATTTTAAAAAAGTTATACAAAACTTATTAACAGTTCCAGTTCAAAATTCTACTTATAAGGAATTTAAAAATATTATACTTACATTCAAAAACAGATTCGTTAAGTTCTTCAGGAGTGTCAATATCATCTGGTGTAATAAGATCATCAACTGGAGAAAAGACATCAACATCACTTTTATTACTTAAAGAAGAAAGACTCTTTTGATCATCATCATGTTCATCAGATTCTAGAATATCCCTGTTAACAGATATCTTCTTTTTCCGTAAATTTCCAACTGAATTAAGATTAATGGAGCTATCTGTAAAATTAACAAGTTACCATTATTGAAATTGTTAATGATTAGACAATTTTAGTTCATTTATATTTCAGGTTCTGAAGACAATGTATACTCAAAAACATTAAAAAATTTAGTAGAAGAGGTTAATTTTCATGCTTAAAAATATTGTTAATAAAATATGCTTAACACATGCACTACTTCTTCAAGAAATTTTTTTGTTAGTATATTAGATGGTTAATTTGCCAGCATTTAAGAAATGTTAACTGGAAAAAATAGTTATCATGCTGTTCAAATTTCTTTGAAATTTGATTGTTAAAATAAAATGACAATATAAAACTTAGTCACAGAAGAAAAGTGTATAGAATTGAAGACAACAGAAATTCACTCTTTCAAAACAATAATCATCAATGGAATGACACACCTCCTTGCAGTTTAACTGTTTTCTCCATTTCACTCTGTCCTTTAACTCTTGATTTTTCATTTATTACATTACCATTTTGATTATTAAAAACTTCAGAATTTGTTGCATTACTTCTCTCGTTGGCAAATTTAATATCTGTTTTATCCAACTGATTTAGTGAGGAAACTGATTTCACAGTTTTAATCTCTATTGATCCATCAGGATTCAAAATAGGTGTAGAATTTTGTTTTGAATTATTTCTAAATGTATCTGCTTCTAGATTTTTTACATTTAATAATAATGTTTGTTTTGATAAATCAAGAGAATTTTCATTTAAGGATGTGTCTGCAGATAACTGATCATTATTTGGCAAAATTTTCTTTAATGTTGTAGAACTTTTCACAAGACTTTCTTCAAAAAATGCTCTAATATCCCCAGAAGTAGGTGTAGTAAGATCACTTGGTGTTGTATCTTTAGTTTTTGCAGATCTGGATCTATCAATAATATCCTTTCCACTTCTCTTCTGATCTTCAAATACAGCTCTTATTTTTATGTCATCAATGACATCCATATTTAATTCATGTCTAGAAACAGATATTAGTTTTTTCTTATTTTCTAATGGTTGATTTTTTATGTATTCTAATGATTCAAAATTATTCTTTTCCTGCCTCAACATTTCAATAATATCATCATCAATAAACTCTGAATATATTTCACTACGTGTTACAATTTCTTCAATTTCAGCTGGACTAAGAATATCTTGTAATCTGCCACTTAAATTATAAATATCTTTTATTTTCTCCATGTCAAAACAAGATTTCACTTTATTTACTAATGCTGTATCTGGTACATCCTCAGATGCCTTTTCATCAAAAAGGAATCCTTCACCATTTTTTAATTTGTTATTTGATAATTTATTGTCTTTCTGAACATTTTGTGGGAATTGTTTTTCTGAGTCATTATCACTACTTATTGAAAAATCTTGAATAAAACTATCTTCTAAACTATTTGAAAAATTATTCTGGTTATTTATATTTGATCTATGTTCTATTATTGAATTTATCTGATTAACACAATGTTCATCGTCATCATCATCATCATCATCAATGGACAAGTCTTCATCACTGATTGAATATGCAGTATCTAACTTTCCAGTGACCAAATCATCTTCAAAATATTCCTCTTTGTCAGAGGAAAATGAATCATGAAATGATTGTCCATCTGTTGAAAACGGAATGTGTCGTAGCTTACCTGAAATTTATTTTTGAATATTTAATTTCAAACAGGATAATATTAAACTCTTGAAATTTTAATTTGTATGCAATTTTACTTAATCTTATTTTATATTCAAATTTTAAAACTTAATATTTTTATATTGAATAAACAATTTTAATAAGTAAAAATAAATTCTAATATAATAATAATCAAAATTATAGAGCAATATAAAATAATCTCAATCAATGTTCACACCACCAATGTGAAAATTACAAAAATTCCATTGTTTTATTGTACATGCTCACACAAATTTTATTATGATTGCATTATTAGTATAAAAATTATAGCAAATTTCTCAATGCCTAGTTACTTTCCACCCAGTGTATAGAATAAAATTCCATTATGCATAGTTCTGAAATAGCATTTAATTTTTTCAAATTAAAATGAACACATTTAATGAATTAATTTAATCATTACAAATTCCTTTTAATCTCCTTGCTTATATTCAGAGAAAAAATTAATCAAATAATTGAGTTCAAAATTTAAAATGGCAATTTTTATACAATATAATAAAATTTGGTTAAAACTCTTCTCAACCAAATTTTATATATACTTATATACAATTTCTGATATATAAAGATGTATGCTTAAAATCTATTAAATTATAAATATACAAATTTTACATTACTATTTTAAAAGAAAATCTATCACTGTTTAAAATATTAGTAATATATTTCTAAAACTTCATACTTAGACTACCAAATTATAATATCAGCTTAATAATTTTTAAAAATATTTTCTATATTTCCAAAAGAAATTTTAACTAAAAAAAATCAATTTTAACAGGAAAGATTCAATTGAAAAATTTTTTTGTAACATAACATTCAAAAGAATAAGTGTAGAATAATTCTTCATGTACAGTACTCATTTAATCATAAAGAAATTTTTACAAAGTTTAGTTATAAACAAAGATGTCTTAATGTATAAAATTCAAATAAAAATAACCAGTCTTTGATAATTGTAATAAAATTTAAAAATTTAAGATTAAATATTGGAAATTTAGATATGTGTTAACAGTTTTCAGGAATGCTTTAGATTGCTATATATAAAAATATAAAAAGTTATAAAATTGTGTACACAATATGATTAATTTGATAATTTTATATTTCTTAATGTATTAAGAATTATTTTTAATTATAACTAGTAGTAAAGTTTTTTCATTAAAAAAATTATTTCAATATTGCTTTAATTTCATTATTTTACAAAGTAATAAACTGATTTCCTAATCAATTTAATTACAGGACTTAAAAAAATCAAATACTGATCAATTAAATTTAATGAGATTATAGACCTTTTCATTATTTTTTAACAGAATAATTAATGTTCTAATATTTTTGGTTTTAATACAATTGCCGCAACTTTAAAAAAATTGTTAAATGCAAATTTTAATTTTAAAACTAATCTAATCAGAAATAGCATCTGACTGGAAACTAAATTCTATTTAATTCCAAAACTTTCTAAATTTTACATCAATGTTTTCTTTTGCATTTTAAACTCTTACCATATTCATTAATTTTAGAATTTCATTTCATAAAATGCTATAACTTTACAGTAATAATAATTTATTATATAAATAAGAATTACAATTAACATAGGAATTCCTCTCAATGTCTTCCTGACAGACCTTACTTCAATTTTTAATACCCAAACTCCATTGAACATATACACCTCAACATATATTTTTGGTTGATTTCATATTAGAAAATTTACATTTGTCCCAAACATTCAATACATCATCATTAACAATGTGGAAAAAAAAAATCTAAAGTTACATTCCAAATACAATTGATTAGAATATTAAAAATCATATGTAGACATTTTGAAAGCACAGAGAATGTCAAAAAATGGAATGTATGACTCAAGGGAATGGAATGGTGTCGGGATCACCAATTTTGATCACACACTGAAGATATAGGAACAGGAAAATTAAAGTTGAAAATTGCACAATAACAAAACCTTTAGGATTTCTATTATTCACAAAGACTGGTGGCTCAGTAGGGGTGTGCCAGTTTCATAGTCATGAGATTCAAATCTTGTTGATATCAAATACCAATGTGATTTTTTTATAAAACTAATTTTCAATAACACACCAACTGCCGTAAATCATCAATCTATAATTTGGCACTAATAATAATAAATCACAAATAAATTTGGCTCTAGAGTATCAGGTTTAGTAATGTTTATATGTATAAACTAATTTTCACTTTATTTTGGTATTTTTTAATTTATTATATTGTCAGTGAAAACTGATTTTTAGAAAACTACAAATGTACAATAAACAGGTTAATAAAACAATAAAATTGATCTGTTTCAAGTAATAATTCAATATCAAAATCAATTAAGAAAGGCTACAATATTTAAAAATAAAACATTTTCTGTATATTCATGTACAGTACTCTGGCAACAGTCATTGTTTAACCTAAATGTGTCTATAATTGCATCTTTGTTAAAGAATGAAAACATGACTTCACAATACTCATGCTAACACTGATAGCATAGAAATTTGTTCTGCAAAAGAAATCACTGCATGACAATATTGCAAAATTACATTTAAAGGATGTTTTTACATATTATGAAAGCATCCTTCAACATCAAGATCTAAATGTAGGTGAGGGTTCTTTATCAATTTTAGAAGTTGCAAAGGCAGGAGGAGGAAACATTAAACACTCTGATATTTTCAAATGTGATATAGTAGGCATGATTCTCCACCAAATTAGTTGATGATGGAAGGGTATTTTTAATCATTAATCAAGTTTTTCCAATGAAATGTGTAAATCATAATCTTATTTTAAAAATGCTGCATTTATTCAATGCGCACACAGCAAAAATGTTTGTTGTTTCACAAGCTTCTATGACAATTATCATCCACAAAATTGTGCTTCCAAAGTGCAATAGATTGAATAAAAATGTCTTTTAATTAACAAAATTGGTTTTGAATAATGACAATTTTATTTATATCTTATTGTCTTCCCAAGTAAATTATAAATGCAGTAAATATTATTTATGAATCCCATATATACTTGAATATTTGAAATAAATATAATAAATTTAAAATACCAAGAAAAAAGTGAAATCTTTATATACAGTTGACCCCTCTATAACACTGTTTTATATGAATTCCATGTTGTATGAGTCACTTAGATTTTACAAATACGTGAGCCATTTACAGCCTGGCACCCATATTTGTAAAATCTAAGTGACTTATACAACATGGAATTCATATAACCCAGAATTATCAACAATGTTATGGGGGGGGGTCAACTNCCACTGTATTTAAAATATAATACAACTTATTATATTCATAACTATAATAAAAGCCAAACTTCTTATAATTACAAATATTAAATCAGCTGAAAAAAATTAAAAATATACTAAATATAAAAATTTTCTTCATTTAGAACTATTTCTAGACAAAAATTATTTTAAAAATACATAATTATACAGTCATGTCTGTATTTGTTTGAGCAAAAAGAATTCATTGTTATGAATACACAGTATAAAGTAGAGATCTACCAGCAAAATAGTCTACTTAGAAGTTTTTATTCAATCTTTTATCTATGCCTATAAAATAATAGATTTAACATACCTTAATGATTTGAATTATTACATTAATATTTTGTTTTTGATATTTTCTTGAATGAAAACAAAAAATTATTCTAAAAATCTAACTTGAGATCAAAATTTGAGAAATAATTAATTAGTTAATTGAATGAAAAGACAAGGAAAAAACTAGTTAAAATTATATTAACTTAATAATTACCAACCAACTGAGTTATTTAATAATCAACTATTGGATTGTTCAGAAAGTAAGTTCAGTTTTTCTGTGCGGAAAAAAAACTATTTTTATAATAAATAAATATTTTATTGAATTATATATCGACTATTTTGGCCAAATACCTGTCATCATAGTTTCTGATAGTAGCATGATTTCACATTCATAAAAGTTTTGACTGTTGCTTACAAAAAAATGAATCCAAGTGATTTTTGACATTGTCATTTCAAGTAAATGTCTTACAGTTAAAAAAAAATTTGTATAGACCAGAACAAGTAATAATCTGAGTTGCTCAATCTGGCAAATATGGTTGGTGTGATAGCACATCCCATCTAAGTTATTCATTATTATTATTATTTATTGTACATATAAATCANTTCTAATATTTTTGGTTTTAATACAATTGCCGCAACTTTAAAAAAATTGTTAAATGCAAATTTTAATTTTAAAACTAATCTAATCAGAAATAGCATCTGACTGGAAACTAAATTCTATTTAATTCCAAAACTTTCTAAATTTTACATCAATGTTTTCTTTTGCATTTTAAACTCTTACCATATTCATTAATTTTAGAATTTCATTTCATAAAATGCTATAACTTTACAGTAATAATAATTTATTATATAAATAAGAATTACAATTAACATAGGAATTCCTCTCAATGTCTTCCTGACAGACCTTACTTCAATTTTTAATACCCAAACTCCATTGAACATATACACCTCAACATATATTTTTGGTTGATTTCATATTAGAAAATTTACATTTGTCCCAAACATTCAATACATCATCATTAACAATGTGGAAAAAAAAAATCTAAAGTTACATTCCAAATACAATTGATTAGAATATTAAAAATCATATGTAGACATTTTGAAAGCACAGAGAATGTCAAAAAATGGAATGTATGACTCAAGGGAATGGAATGGTGTCGGGATCACCAATTTTGATCACACACTGAAGATATAGGAACAGGAAAATTAAAGTTGAAAATTGCACAATAACAAAACCTTTAGGATTTCTATTATTCACAAAGACTGGTGGCTCAGTAGGGGTGTGCCAGTTTCATAGTCATGAGATTCAAATCTTGTTGATATCAAATACCAATGTGATTTTTTTTATAAAACTAATTTTCAATAACACACCAACTGCCGTAAATCATCAATCTATAATTTGGCACTAATAATAATAAATCACAAATAAATTTGGCTCTAGAGTATCAGGTTTAGTAATGTTTATATGTATAAACTAATTTTCACTTTATTTTGGTATTTTTTAATTTATTATATTGTCAGTGAAAACTGATTTTTAGAAAACTACAAATGTACAATAAACAGGTTAATAAAACAATAAAATTGATCTGTTTCAAGTAATAATTCAATATCAAAATCAATTAAGAAAGGCTACAATATTTAAAAATAAAACATTTTCTGTATATTCATGTACAGTACTCTGGCAACAGTCATTGTTTAACCTAAATGTGTCTATAATTGCATCTTTGTTAAAGAATGAAAACATGACTTCACAATACTCATGCTAACACTGATAGCATAGAAATTTGTTCTGCAAAAGAAATCACTGCATGACAATATTGCAAAATTACATTTAAAGGATGTTTTTACATATTATGAAAGCATCCTTCAACATCAAGATCTAAATGTAGGTGAGGGTTCTTTATCAATTTTAGAAGTTGCAAAGGCAGGAGGAGGAAACATTAAACACTCTGATATTTTCAAATGTGATATAGTAGGCATGATTCTCCACCAAATTAGTTGATGATGGAAGGGTATTTTTAATCATTAATCAAGTTTTTCCAATGAAATGTGTAAATCATAATCTTATTTTAAAAATGCTGCATTTATTCAATGCGCACACAGCAAAAATGTTTGTTGTTTCACAAGCTTCTATGACAATTATCATCCACAAAATTGTGCTTCCAAAGTGCAATAGATTGAATAAAAATGTCTTTTAATTAACAAAATTGGTTTTGAATAATGACAATTTTATTTATATCTTATTGTCTTCCCAAGTAAATTATAAATGCAGTAAATATTATTTATGAATCCCATATATACTTGAATATTTGAAATAAATATAATAAATTTAAAATACCAAGAAAAAAGTGAAATCTTTATATACAGTTGACCCCTCTATAACACTGTTTTATATGAATTCCATGTTGTATGAGTCACTTAGATTTTACAAATACGTGAGCCATTTACAGCCTGGCACCCATATTTGTAAAATCTAAGTGACTTATACAACATGGAATTCATATAACCCAGAATTATCAACAATGTTATGGGGGGGGGTCAACTGTATCTAGCATTGATACCAACAAGAACTGAAATACCAACCTCACAACTATGAAACTGGCACACTTCCCCCACCAAGCTCTGTAAATAAAAAAATTCTAAAAGGTTTTAAGTGATTGAGAAAATTAAAGTTGAAAATTGCACATTTAATTTTGAGTAGTGCACTTTACTGGTTGGCATATGTCAGTTGTTGGGAATGCACTACATCCTCACTGAATGTGATCAAGACTGATGACTCCAACATCATATCATCTCCTTATCAAACAGCTGGTGCAAGAGGAGGTATCGTAGCAGCTTACAAGAATACCTATAGCAGAAAGCCTAAACATGTTTTAATGTCACTAACAGTCAATCAATTCTCCAATTACAGAAGTGTCAGACATTTTAACTAAAAACACATTAATTTATTCCTTTTTTTATTATAAATTTTTGTCTGCAGTTTTAAAAAAATCCAGCAATGAATTGCTTAACTTTCCTGGCAACATCTGATAGTACCATCTGTTATCATATTTTATTAAAAACACTTTATATTTTTAATTATTATAAAAATGGTAAAAAGCCTAATTCTGAGGATAGGGATGGGTTTTATAAAAAATTGTAAATACTAATAACAAAATAAAATTGTCATTAAGTCTGACTGTACTGGAGAAACCCCCTTTATCTCCCCACTCCTCTATCTTTAAATCATCAAAATTTAATAGAATCAATCCCTCTAATAAACAAATCTCCCTGCAAAATTCCAGAAATTTTCAACAAAAAGCACAGGAGTTAAGCTTCAAACAGGGTGAACATAACCATAATTCCCCACAAACATCCATACATAAAATACCCAAATTTTTTTTTTGTATTCCGATGTTTCAAGGTGCTCTAATCCAAAAATATAAAAGTCTTGGGTGGTCATTTTTGACCAATCACCATACTTTTCCTCATATATAAACAGAGCCAGGAAAGTAAAACAAATCTCATTATTGTTAAGTACTATTTACAGTGCCATATTGTAAATATGATATTTGTAGTATGTGGTTCATAGATATTATCAAATGCAAAGCAACTGTTTGATGATCAGAAAGTGAGTTTGTGTTTTATATGCTTTTGGAAATTAGTTGGTAGTTTTGGATTGATAGTGTAATGCATAATATTTTTTCCCCTTTTAAAATAACAGAAAATAAATTTAGTTAACATTTTCTCCTAGAAAATCTGATTTTCAGAAATGGATTGATGCTAAGTAGAGAATTTCTCTAAATTACTTTAGAATGTGTGTCAAGTCATTTTTTTCTTATATTTTGCAATTCTCAGTGATTAAAAATTCACTGAGAATTAGGACAGAAAAAAATAAGAATCAACTGAAATAAAATTATATATAAGATTAATTTTAATTATTATAAAAAATTAACAAATTTAAAAAATACTTACTTTGTTTAGGATTCTGATCATTCTCCGTCTGAAAATCTCTTGATAAATTATCCATTTCTTTCTCATTTATTTGTTCCTGAAAGTAATTTATTAGGTTCTCTTTTATATTGTTAGATTGTCAATAACTTTATAAATAAAATACCTGAGATGATTGGGAGTTTTTAGCAAATTTTCTATATTTAGGGCTCTCTGGAAAATCAACAGTCTCAGTTGTATAGTTATCAGGTAATATATCCATAAATTCATTTATTTTTGCTGTCTCTCCGTATGATTCTTTATGTTGAATTTTTTCTCTACCCCTGAAAATGAAGTTTGTTATTTATCATAACTTATCACTTTATCAGAAAGAAAAAGCAATTACCTATCTTTGATAATTTCTGTTTCATTCAATAAATTATTTCCATCAACAACCATTTTATTTGCATGATTATCAGATGAGTAAGTAGTACTATCTCCTACAATATTCTGGTTCATACTGTTAAAAACATTTTTTTAATGAATATTTAGTGATAAAAGTAATGTACAGGTCATTTCATCTATGTTGGTTGAGCAAAGCACAGCATTTAGTTGGTATCTAAAGTTTCATAAAGTTCAAGAATCCCTTTTTGGTAATGCACAATACCCTTGTATAGAATTCATCAAACAATTGTTCTCTTCACTAAGTAAATAGATTGGCTCTTTTTACTGCACATTTTTACAGCCCAGTCAAGATTCATGAAATGAACTGCACACAATACGACAATGATTATACAGGGCTTATCTAAACTACTAAAACAAACTAACAGGGGTGATAGTAAAGATCAAAACAAGTTTGGTCCTATGAACTGGAGGGGGTATCTGATTTCTTCAGAAGATACAAGGGATAAACATTTGGTATTGCTGTCCATTTTGCTGCCCTATATGCATTGTGTAGGAAAGCAAAAGAAGGCACAGAAATTATTTGTGAAGTGCAAATAAAGATGAAAATGTTTCAAAATATAAAAAGATTTGTGTTTTAAATATCTACTAAACAGGTAGAGCTTTTGGAATAAGCAGAAGAAATATCAATTTTACAAAATTTTACAATGAGCAAATTTATTGTTGATTTTTAACAAATTATTTCATTTTACAACAAAGTAACTGTTTGATCATACAATTGCACATTTTGCATTATTGATTTGCTAATAAATGTGAAAAAATTACAAAAACAAGTGCAAATGTGCAATACGAATGCACCTGTCAGTGGTGACCACATCAGAAATGAAAATGGAGAAACCACTGCTTACAAGTAATTTTGTTCATTGTCAGAGTGTTTGCTTACAGGTTTTTTTTTTTTTTGAGAAACCACTGCTTACAGGTTATGTTCAAAACAACAGCAAACAACTTCATTGCATGCAATGAATCTTTGAACAATGTTATGGTACATGCACAGGATAAGTCCTGAGGTATCTTGGATTTCTGTTCCAACCACAAAAATTCATGTTATTCAGCAGAATTGACTAGCATCTCAGACAAGACTTACCTGGCTCCACAAAAGTTGACAGGTGTCAGAGAAATGTGGCAGCCACACCACAGATTCCCCTGTCCAAATGTGTAATTCAGATGGTTTCAAACAACAGGATTGAAGTGTAGTGAGCGCCATCATGTTGGAACCACAAGCAATATTGGATATTTAAGGGAATGTCTTCCAGAAGTTCTGGCAATGCTTCCTGCAGGAACATCAAGTATGATATCCTATTGAGATGGGGTAGTAGCATTTAAGTTCCCACTAGCTTCTGCCTTGTGATTCCAGTCCACACACTGACAGCATGCTTGCATTGGAATGCTCTGGAATAAGTGCTATGGAGATTTTCATAATTCCAAATTCTGCAAGTTAAACAGACCTTTTCTGGATGATGGCTCATCCAAACAACACAAATTCTGGGTTCTGCAATGCATTGGAACCATCACACAAAAAATGGCATGTGAAGCATAGTCTGTTCAACCAAATGCTTGTTAAGTACCTGCTGCAGACAATACGGATGCAGCTGGTTTTCATGTAAGACCCACCCACCAAACATTCATTTTGTTCATTGTCAGTGTTTGCAAATGCTTGCATTCTTGTTGATGGGTTCACTGTGTATGCACCAAAACCAGGTATCCCAAATGCTTCCAGCATTCAGGTTCTTGATATACCTAAGTCAAATGGTCAGTTTCATGCAACTATATACACATGCATGAGAATCCCTGTGCAATGAAACTGGATGTAGATAAGATTTGTGACAGTCACTGGACAGTCCTCCCAATTGCTGCCATCATAAAAAGCATAACTGACATTCTACATTAGTACAATGCATAGCAATCATGCATCTGACAGCTTAAGTGACAGTGTAACCATTTCCTTAAATACTATATGACGTCATTTATCTGCTAATAAATGAAAATGTTGGGATCTAACATTTTGTCCAGAGGTTCCATAACATTCACTTTTGATCAGCAAAATGTGCACGCTTTACAGGGTAGTGAATAGGGAAGCACCACCAGATGTTTTACCTCTATCTCCTAAAGAAGTGTTCAGCACCACCAACTTGCTTGCATTGACACCTACTATCACCCTTTTCAGAGTAGATCTCTAGTAGAGTATAGCTAAACTCCTATATCTGTCATGTTTCCCTACACTTCCATACATACCAATTTTTCTATTTTATATATTTGAAACTCAATATTTAAATTATTTATATACAGTGGTGCCTCATATAACGTACACCTCAAATAATGGACACTGCAAACAACAGACTTTCTGTTTGGCCATTATGTGACTCGAGCAACGGACGTTCCATTTGGCAGTTACGTGAGGTGAACAATGGACTTTCTGCGGACAAGTGCAAATGAGGTTTCCACTCTTTTGCCGTTGCCAATGACAATCTGATATTTTTATAACATATTAGTATTATTAGAATATATTATTAGTATATCTGAAGTACAGAGCTCCTGTTGGGATTTGGCTTGCTGCCTTGTTTATTACGTACATCACCTCAGTACAGGGTATTAACATTTATTCAAGTGTTGTGCAAATCATGGCTTCTAAAAAAAAAAAACAGAAAGGTGATTTCAATTGAAACAATGCAAGAAATCATCAGGAGGAGTGAAAGTAGACAAAAACTTTCTTGTCAAACGGGGAGAGGTTCAGGAATTATCCAAAGAGCTGAGGCCAACGGGATCAATGACACCCTTGCCCATCATTTCCGACAGGTGTTGAAGGAGAGAGAGAAACAGACCACCTTGGATATGTTTTTCAAGAAGCCAGCTGCCAAATAACAAAAGATAGAACAAGAGGAGTTGACCCTGCAAGCTCCAGTAGCTCTTCTGAATCTGACTCCGATTAAAAAACAAAAAAAAAAAAAGACCTGCTACAATGTGTAAAAAGTCTATCTGTATGAATGTGTGAAGAAAGTGTTCCTTCACCTCCTCCTCACAACATCTGACTATCCGGCATAATTGGTGACTGCTCCATTTTTATTTTTTTATGGTACAGTACAGTTATTTTATGCTGCAGAACAAATTATATGTTTTAACATGTATTTCTATGGGAAAATGTGTTTCGTATAACGGACTTTTCATTTAACGTGCACCTGGAACGGATTAAGTATGTTATACGAGGCGCCACTGTATTTAAAATATAATACAACTTATTATATTCATAACTATAATAAAAGCCAAACTTCTTATAATTACAAATATTAAATCAGCTGAAAAAAATTAAAAATATACTAAATATAAAAATTTTCTTCATTTAGAACTATTTCTAGACAAAAATTATTTTAAAAATACATAATTATACAGTCATGTCTGTATTTGTTTGAGCAAAAAGAATTCATTGTTATGAATACACAGTATAAAGTAGAGATCTACCAGCAAAATAGTCTACTTAGAAGTTTTTATTCAATCTTTTATCTATGCCTATAAAATAATAGATTTAACATACCTTAATGATTTGAATTATTACATTAATATTTTGTTTTTGATATTTTCTTGAATGAAAACAAAAAATTATTCTAAAAATCTAACTTGAGATCAAAATTTGAGAAATAATTAATTAGTTAATTGAATGAAAAGACAAGGAAAAAACTAGTTAAAATTATATTAACTTAATAATTACCAACCAACTGAGTTATTTAATAATCAACTATTGGATTGTTCAGAAAGTAAGTTCAGTTTTTCTGTGCGGAAAAAAAACTATTTTTATAATAAATAAATATTTTATTGAATTATATATCGACTATTTTGGCCAAATACCTGTCATCATAGTTTCTGATAGTAGCATGATTTCACATTCATAAAAGTTTTGACTGTTGCTTACAAAAAAATGAATCCAAGTGATTTTTGACATTGTCATTTCAAGTAAATGTCTTACAGTTAAAAAAAAATTTGTATAGACCAGAACAAGTAATAATCTGAGTTGCTCAATCTGGCAAATATGGTTGGTGTGATAGCACATCCCATCTAAGTTATTCATTATTATTATTATTTATTGTACATATAAATCAATAGACTAATGGTGAAGAAATAAAATATATACTATATACATACAATTAAATACTAAACTATAAATACATATTATATATAACTGTTAATACAGTAGAACCTCGAAAACTCTGCACTCGATAACCCGGCACTCCGGATAACTCGGCCACACCCTGGCAGGGCAAAAATACCCTTAGATAATTAATTTTCATCATAGACAGCTTTATACCTCAAAGTATTTTTCTGAGGTCTGTCTTATCAGGTAAATTACTGTACACTACGTATTCATTAATTTTCATTTTCATGTAGTAAAGGCTCTATGCCTTCATAAAGGACGTACTTTTCCTTTAAGGGTATTTGGGCAGTTTATTCTCTGTTGTATTCTCAAGCAAACAATACATACAAGTACAGTACAATATTTTCTGAGGAAACACGCATACTTATCCTTTTTTAACCCCATTCCCGATAACCCGGCATTTTCACAAACTCGGCCACCCTTTGATCCACATAGTTTGAGGCTCTACTGTATAACATAACAGGAAATAAATACATAGGATATACCAATATCATAAATGTAAAAAGCAATATGTAAAAAATAATATTGGACTTCATGCCGAATATTGGATAAGTAAAGTTGAGAAAATTATCATCTAGGCGTTAACAACCTACAGCTATCGCTACAAACAACTAGCGCTTTCAATGAAACTATTTTCATCTTCTTCAGGTTGAAAGAACAATTAATAACCTTCAAATTCAAATTTCAGCAACGGCAAACCAGCATTGGAATAAAAAACAAAAACAGAGAATTTGAAAGACACGTGCTCGATGCCGACATGCATGAGCAATAGAATATTTTGCGAGAATGCGGAGCTAGCGATGTTGTTTTAATCTGTTGTATAAGTTGACCCATAATGAAGGCACATCCAGCGTGGGGGTGTTGCATGGATTTAGCACACTGGTAAATAGCACCTCCCATATATAAAGAGGTTCCTGCTATCATATTGTTTGAGTATCTCCACTTGGTCCCACATCTGAGTGTATTGGTGTTGCAACACCAATCCTGCCAACTTGGTGTTGCACCTACCTGTACTAATTGATTGTTTGTGTTCAGAGATGCGGCAAGACAACATTCTGGATGTCGCTCCGATATACTGGGTATGAGTACCAGATTCTGTGGCCGTATTACTGGTCGCATTTGCCGTATTTTCAGGCAGCATGCGCTTTTCCTGCCAGTGTTGCTGTGGCCAAACCTTAGAAAAATGTTTGATGTTTTTCTCAACATTTGTTGTCACATTGTAGACATTGCACTGAATAAGTTTTCCATCAAAAATAAATTTTTTCATTTTTAAATTCTTGCAAAATCTCATAAGTTTGCCTGTAGTCAAACTTTTCCCATTTTCCCACTCTCCAGTTCCTTCATTAATGGAAATTTTGAATTTCTCTACAAAGCACCATCTGGTTTTAACAATAGATTTGTGCTAAATATATATGGGGGTTAGATGAGTAAAATTCCTAAACTATTAAAAAAATAAACAAGGGGGTGCAGAGGAGAGGCAGACAAGAGGGACAATGACAACTGTTGAGAAAAACAGAAAAGATGATCGTGGAAGATGAACGTTAGAAGACAAATGCAAGAATTAAGGACGTTTTTATCTATTTTGCCAGTAAATGGATCATAATTGCACTATACTTTCCTTCATTGTTCTATTCCCTACATAGTATCCATAATTGAAAACTTGCATATATCAAAAATATTCTAATTTCATAACATTTATAATTTACTAGGGATTTTCTTCATTGTTTTTTAGTAACAATTTCTGACAAATATTTCTATTTAATGTTTTTATTAGTTACATACATCACTCCTTCAAATGAAATCACAATTCTCTAATTACATTAGAACCAGAGTTTCACTAAATTTTGACTTCTCTTATTAACCATTAATCCTTCACTGAGCAAGGCACAAGTCCTTTGGCACTGGTAGTGATCATATTATCTCTGGAATTGTCTTTAAGT
This sequence comes from Centruroides sculpturatus, assembly GCF_000671375.1. Classification (NCBI taxonomy): domain Eukaryota; kingdom Metazoa; phylum Arthropoda; class Arachnida; order Scorpiones; family Buthidae; genus Centruroides; species Centruroides sculpturatus. Next base: position 383,319 of record NW_019384442.1, read on the forward strand.
GAAAATATAGAAAGAATAAGTGCAAAAAGTGCTAAACATAATAATAGGTGCAGAAAGGGACTACACTAGACCCACCACTATCATTTGATACACGTTTATATATGATATTTATGCTTAATTCATATAGTTTTCAACATCTCCCTAAAATAAAAAGACGCAGCACCTAAAAATCCAGCCTTTAGTCATCATGTATCCACAAGATCTTAATTCATTAGATATTTAATCATGAAATACATGTTAGTTCCTATTGGTCAACTTTTAAAAGTGAAAGCAAGGACAAAAGATTGAAAGATTTTACTATATTTTATTACAGATTCTTAGTGACTTCAAATTCATATGTGAGATAAGCAGTTGGTCACTGGTTAATCCCCAAATGACCACTTACTCTGCACGGGCAGGTAAGGCCCAATCTCGGGTCGTCGGATGGCTAGGAGGGCAAATCGAGTGGAGAGGGAGGTGAGCAAGTCGGCAGGTGTCCTTTAAATGACAGGTGACAGGTTAACAGAATAACAAGCATTTATTGATTAACTACAAGAATACTAAGGTTAAATGCGGTTATATTAAAATATATACAGAAATTCGAGTTCAAGAGAGAGCGCTTTTATAAATTCTAACCCCTAAATACCTCTCGGCGGGAAGGGAGAGTTGGCGAACGTCGTCTGTATGGAAGGGCGTGGTGTCTTCTTGCCGATGTCCTCTCTCTGTAGCTGGATCAAGTCCGCTATATGGAGGTTCGGGAGTCGAGGTGGGCACTATCACAAAGTATAACTTCCTATAACAAATCTCCCTGAGCTTCCGGAGATTCGAGCTTTTATATCATTAGTGTGGGAAAACTGTCATGTGATTGACTTTTGTTGACGATGACAGTGCATTCTTCACACCTAACTGTAAACTTTCTCAGCTAGCTGTTATACAATTGGTGAAATCCAATCTAGTTCAAATTCTTTGGGTTTTTTCCGAAGACAACAGAAAATTTAGAATTTTAAAACGCCCATAAAAATCCACAAGCTCACACATACATCACAAGCTTGTGCACATATGCTAGAGGGAAGTATGCTGTATATTCAAAAACAATGTCTCTTCTGTAACAATTAACAATTTTCAAGTGAAGAAAAATGATGAGTGCAACTCAAAGTGAAACTTACTGATCAGATTGATAATACATTTATATTTTTGGTCATATTTGATAACTTTAGCAGGACACCAATTTATTTCATTTCCATATTACCAAGCTTCACAGTAAAGGCATGCTATCAGAGCATGAAAGGAAGAAAATGCATGGTTCAAAATACCAGTAAAATTATTATTGATTGAGTATTCATAGCAAAATGCAAACTTACATGTAATAGATATTCCATGCCTGATGTAAGGATAACAGTATTTAGATTTTCACAACTCCTGTAAACAAGTATAGATTTTTAAGTACTGCCTTCATTTTCCATAAAGTTGATACACACAACCCTTTAAATGCTATCCATCATGGAAACAGTGATAGGCAGTGCTCATTCTTCTCTTAGCCAGTAGATGAAAGAAGCATACCTCACAGGCATTGTTGCTACAAGTAAATTTGAAAGTATACTAAAGCTTAACAGAAAGTGTACTGAACTTACAGAAGACACACTGCAAAGTGGGAAATTTACATTAAAAACTTTATATATCTTTAGCTCTGTTTAAAAAGTGATAACTGAAAACAGCTGTCAGTGTCACAAAATGTTATATTAAATTTTGTTAGTTATTGAATAGATAAGTTTAGAATAAAATGTAATTTTTATTCTAAACTTATCTATTCAATAACTAACAAAATTTAATATAAAAACTTCCAACACTATAAAATTCATATAATTAACTTAATTTAGATACTTTCGTTGCAAACAGCTAAATAACCATTTAATAAAATACAAAAATATGTATGTAGGCACCACTATAATTTTAAGTACTACCAAATTTGTACCAATTCAGCTATTTGAATTACATAAAATATATTTATTTCTCCGTTTTTATTTTTCTTACTTAACTTACTGACCATTAGAAAGTGGCATAACTTTAATTGCTGAAGATAATAAAAGTATACTGTTTTAATGATAAAAGTTTTATATAATCACTAGTTTTAAATTTTGTACTGAAAACAGCTTTTCAAATAGTAGTACTGACAGAATTTTATAAAAATATATTGTACAATTATACTAAACAGTAACACTGATTACAGGATCAATCCTGCGCTGTAGTCTGTATAGTGTGCAACACTGTACAGACTACAACACAGGAATGAAGTAAAAATGTCTCAATATAAAGAGATGAATTTATAACTATGCATAAGCATAGATATTGTACATATACCATCATCATACCATTTTTTTTCTCCTGTTTGTTGTAATTGAAATCAAAAATTTTCCTTACATTACTATTTCATAGACACTACAGAGAACAAGTTTAGTTTGTTAGATATACTTATCTTTTTCTATAGTATTTAGAAAATATAAGAAATAATAATAAAACAAACAATATTTAAAAACAAATTCTTTTAATTATTTGATGTATATTTGTTTTCAGACAATATTTAAATAATTAGTACATAAAAAGTGTGCTTAAATTTAATTTTATATAGACAGTTTTTATAAAAAAGAAAAAATTCAATTACAAATTGAATAGTTACAAATAAATATTGAAAAATAAATTTTTGTAAATTAGATAATGAAATTTATTAACATGTTACAGAAGCTGGTGATAAATTTCATTGACCAATGAATCTGTCTTGATCAATGAAATCATAACATCAACAATTATCTTTTCCCTTATCACCAAATTGCATGGATCAAATTAAAATCTTGATGATCATTAACATTGGATTGATTTTTTGTTATTAATTAAACACAAAATATGAGTGTAAGTTTGTCCTAATAGATATAAAAATGACAAGACAGTGCTTTTTAATAAGTGATTTTAAAATTAATAAAAATTATACTGAAACTAAATATATAACATTCTGTTTGTACATTTGTGTTCTGTTTAATCATTTAACTTTTTAAGTAATATAAGTTTTGATGTTTTTCTCATCATTTTTAAAGTAGATAAATAGGATAAACAGAACAATTTATTAACACTACTGAAGAATTTTGTTTCATATTAAATCTAGGTCAATCATATTTCTATTTAAGTCTCTTATTTAAATATATATGAAATTTATAAAAATATAACATTTCCTTAACATAATAAAAACAAACTGTTATATTAATTTCTTTCAGAAAATTGGATGATGTATTTATACATTAAAAGGAAATAATATTACATTAAAAAATACATGTAAAAGACTAAAATGTCTTAGTTTTTGCCATGTCAAATCACCAGGAACAGGATATGGTAAAAATCAAGACATTTTAATCTTTTATACGTATTTTTTAAATTTGTCAGCCATTTTTTGAAATAATGTATTTTTTGGCTTGTCACCTGTGAACTTTTTAAACTGTTTTGCACATTTTTGCAGAGGTGTAACCTCTAATAAATGGTTGTCTCCACAATGGAACACTGTTGTTCCTGGTGATTTGACATGAAATCAGTCTTTTATATGTATTTTTTAATGTAATATTAATTATTTCCTTTTATATTTGAAAGCTATTTAAAAATAATAAAGGTTAGTTATATTCAAATGTGACATTCAAAATTTTAATTAAAATAAGTTTAGTTAATGTAATGCTTTAAATAGATATTAAAATAAAAAGTCAATTTTATCTTAAAATTTTTTAATGTATCAGTTAAATTTATTAAATTATGATTTTGATTTTAATAGTGTGTTAATTTGCAGAATATAGAAATTTATTTTTAAAACTGTATATTTATGCAAAATAAATAGAACAAAAATATAAACAAATTCAAGTTTAGTTATTAGTAATTTGTTCAGAATCTAAGCTATAAAAAAAGGATTTAATGTGAATACTGTACTTTATTCTGTATAATTTATTGTATGAAACCTGCTTTTATTAAAACAGCATGAAGAGCATTAGTAAACTACTGTAGTTTTTTTATTTTCTTTACAACTAAAAAATAGTATTTGTAAATACTTTTATCAGATGCTTACCTATAACTAAAAAAATGAAATTATTGGATTTAACTTCTAAGGTGTTTTCTTTAAAGACAAAATTCTAAGATTAGAATAAATTTTTATATTTAAATTTTTCTTGGTTATAAAATTTTGGATGAAAAATCTTATATCTAACAAAATATTTTGCTCTATTACAAATTTTGTGGTTCTAGTAAAGAATGGTCAAAACAAGTATTTCCATATAATAATCTAAACAACTTTTAAAACATTTGGATTTAAATTCTTTGAGTAAAGTTCTTTAGCCATTTCTCAATTAAATTAGCTAACCTATCAAATTATTAATTTTAATCATATGATTTTTACCATTTTAGTAACAAACTTCAAATTGATTTCCATAGTTAAAACATGCTCAGTAGAAAATTGGTAAACAGATTACAGTCAAAAAAGTTCAAAAAAATTCTTTAAATATACACAGTCATTGAGAGAAGTTGATACATCCTTTAAAAGATTGATGACTATTCATTTCCTCAGAAATCTAATAACAATGTTTGTTGAAACAATTTAGTCCCGACATTTTTTTCTTCTTTTGGAATAAATAGTTGTTTTATCATTGCATTCATCGTTAACTCTACTGCACACATTTATTTTAATTAATAACTTACAATTTCTAATTGGTAAAAAAAATCCAGGATGAAAAATATTAAAATTCACAAATTTAGAAGAAACAAACACAGTGCATTAATATCTCTTCTCATTCCAGACTCCTCAAGAACATATAAGTTCACACAACAAAGTTGACCTTTATATTGAGGTTCTGTTATGCAACTCTTATTCTAGAGGTGTGTGGAAGGAGCAAGGCTAAGGAGCTGTGGATTTTTCCCAGGCCCAGAAAAAACTTAGGGGAACAGTAGTAGTTTCTACTCCTTTAAAGTTAATGTTATTTTTACTAACAGAAAACAAAATCTTTAAGACTGCTTTTTACTAATAAACATTCTGTGTTACATTTGCTCAAAATAAAACACAGCAAAATGAGGATCTATCTCCTGCTCTACCCCAAGGCCTCTATACAAGCTCTTGACAGCAGTGGAAATGGGACAAAATATGAAGACATTATTTTATGTTTGAATGTTTCTTCTAAATTTGTAAATTTTAATAATTACAAATTATTACGTTATAAAGAAAAGATAAAAAATATATCAACAACACTATTGTTATTTACAGAATTTAAAATTTATTTAATACAAAAACTAGGTATATATATTTTGCTGCTTTTTTTATTATATTTAAATGTAACAAATATAATATTTAATATTATAACATAAAATCAGCATTGTATTTATATATAAATTTTAATCAATCGGTTCATATAAATATAAATTTATTAAATCATAAGTAAGTTCATTTTGAACTTACTTATGATTTAATAAATTTATATTTATATATTTTCACTTTCATTTTAAATTTACTAATATAATTTCAAAACATGCAAAATTATTCAAGTGAAACTTAATTAAATATAATTGGTTATAAAAACAATAGTGAATATGATAAAATGTATATATGTATGTGGTAGTGGTAGTTTTGTTTATACATACACAAATACAAGCACACAAGTTTATCATAATCAGTAGATGTTTTTGGTGTATACATAGAGTTGTCATCAAAAAATAAACAAAAGCTATCAGCTAAAAATTTAAACAACTTCTGAGAAATTAATCAATACTCTGATAACATATAACAACTAAATTTCTAACAAATTTGGAGAAAACTTACTGATTTCCTAAAGAACAATATTCAATACTTCAAATATATTATCAAATAGCTTTCTCTTTCCTAATCTTTAATTTGATAATATAAACTTACATTAGGTTAGTAATGAATTTTGTAAAGAATCAAAATTTTATACAAGCTAACAGATTAAAAGTTCATTTCAGAAAAATAATTGATATAATTAAATTCAATACCACCACTTGTATTACAAACATTTTGATTTTAATGAACAACTTTTAACTAGTAAAAAGTAACTAGTAAAAAGAAATTAAAATTTATACAATTCGACTAGTAAAAAGTACTTGATAATTTAGTTTATGTTAAATATTTTCCTTAATTTTAAATTAAAAATAGATATTAATGTAAATAAATTTAATTATAAATATATCTGCCATTTAAATTTTATTTGAAATTGTTTTCAAATTAACATGAATTCAATGTCAAATTTTTACACACATTACTTCTGGAGTCAGTTTTCATTTAAAATATTTAATAAAAAATGTAGTATATATTTAGATTTTACAACAAATTTAATAAATAGCTTTTTATTTTTATCATTTACCACTTAAAAACTTTAATTTGTAAGTGTTAAATATTAAAAATTTTAATTTTTAGCTTTTGTCTTTTTTTAATAAAAATTTTGTTACACACTATTCATAATGCACTTCTTTTTTTTTTTGCTTGCTTTTAACTAGACAGATCCTAGACCTAAAAGCCTACTTTTTTGTTTTGTTGTTATCTCACTATGACAAAACTGGAAAGACTACAAATTATAAAAAGCTTTTTCAACACTAATAAGACAGTATTTTCTTATTGTCAAAATAAATTCAACAAAACATCAATGATTTCAGTGGAGCAATTACCAATTTTTCTTTATTTGTAATTACATTCATTTTTCATTTGAAAGGCATAATTAAGAAAAAGCTATTATCCAAATAATTTTGTTAGATGTTCTTTTTCATTATATTAACTTTCAAAATTAATTCTGAAGTTCATTTTCATTTGTCATTATGTAAAGTTGACAAATCTTATAGAAAATCCACATCACATTAATTGAGAGACTTCTGCATTTTGTAATTATTCAAACCAAAATGTTTAAAAGTATACAAAAAACATTATTGAACATTAAAAAAAGTAATAATAAAACCAAAATATTTTATAAATAAAACAGGGATACTGTTTCATTAAACTCAAATGATTTTATTTATACTGTTTGTTTATCAATGAAAAAAATTATTAAAATAAGATTGACAACATACTTTTGTTCATCATAAGTATTACAAAAAAAACCTTATACTTGTCATAAAAACATTTATATATCTATTTAATATTGGGAAATTATTTATTTGGAGAGTCTCACACAGAATTTTTATCAGATTACAATTTTGCAATACAGTATTTCTATCATTATCCACGATTCGAAACAGATAAAAAATAACCAATTAGAATTTATTTTACTTTCAGTTCACAATTGCTTATAAGTTACCTCTTGACTAATTCTCTTATGTAAGAAACACAGAAATTCAATGCATTAAATCTAACTCAAAATACCAGATATTAATCTAGAATCACCAAAGAAAAACTAGTAAAATATATAAGAACTTAACGAATAAACAAATATTTTTAATTAGCTTTAAGCCATCGTCCTCAGGTTAAGAACAGCATTTGAAAAAAATAAAAATTCAAACATCAATTTGGCAATAATAATTATAAATTACAGTACTAATAAATTTGGCCCTAGAGGGAGGCATTAGGTGCCAAATTTATTAGTAATTTATAATTATTATTGCCAAATTATAGCCCAATAGTTTACTGCAGTTGAAGGTGTTATTGCAACATACCAGTTTAGTAAAGTTGTTTATATTGAACATCAATTTTTAAATAACAGCAAGACATGAGCATAGTGACGAAGACAGCTCGAAAACACCTACTCATTAAATTTTTTGTGTATTTTACCAGAGTTTTCGTTTCTTTGGCATTTCCAGAAACTAAACATATACTTCCAAAATCCCATAAACTTTTAATAAATATTTTCATCTAAGATCTATTTCATTACATTTCTGCATATTTGTGTACATAAACACAGCAAGTTTCTAGATATTTATACGCAATAAATATCTAGAAATTTAAAGACCATTTCCTAATATTGTTATGAATTTTACTGTTATATCAAATTAACATTCCTCGGATATTTTATGAAGAGTGTAATTTAAATGTACAAATCATAGGCTTAAATGATTATAAAATATATACCACTGATTTTATATAATTTAAAGAAAATTTCTTCTTAAATAGTGTAAAATAGAAGGATTTAATACAAATAAACTTACCTTTCGACATGAATTTCTTTTTTTTTTAACGTAGAAACATTTTCAGGTTTTGAAATCTGGAGAATCGAGTCACGAGCTCCTTTAATGCGTATCGACCTTCTCTTTCGATTAACCGATTTATATAAATATTTTATAGATATAACGGGTATCGAATCATGTTAACGAGAAGAAAAAAAATAAAAAATTAATCGACCGTTAACTTCTTTTTCCGACATCGGTTTACAATTATCGTCTGCGACTCGGTTGTAGTTATCGCTTCAACTGCCAGATGGCGAACAGAGTTGCGAAGGCGTTGCTATAGCGACGAAGGCGTTTTAACAATTTCGTAAAAATACGCATGCGCTCTTTCTATTAAATTGCGTATCAATTCTCCACCTATAATTTTATTTAAATATATATATATTTTAATTAAATATATATTTAATAATTTNTTTTTATACGTGAAAAAATAATTAAGTTCGAATTGATAAGTATTAAAAGAAATAAATTTTAAATTTTTTTTAAATTGATGACGTATTTTAAATTTTTAAAATGCCATAAGAGGATTAGATGAATTATTTGGAGAATAATTCTTAAAAAAATCATGAGAATGATTTATATTATATATAATACTTCCTTTTCATATAGAGAAAATCGTATAATTTTAACAATTATCAACGGCAGGTTGGTAAATTATTCGACATTGGATGCGCTCGACTGCATTATTAACAACCCACACAAAGTCAACGGTTACATTCTTAAAAAAACCAAAAATAAAAAACAAAATGTATATATAAAGCTTCACACCGATGTTAATCTAACACACAAATACGAATGATATGAATTATCTTTAATATATATATATACTGTATAAAGGATAATTTGATAATAAAATATAATATTTTGAAATTTAAACCATAAAATTATTTAAAAAAGAAAAACGAATGGCAAAACTTGCTTTCACCCACTTAAATAACTCCAAGTTCGTAGCCTTCAAGTCTTTATGCAAGTTTCAATACCGTAATTTAATTCTATCAAATTCAAAATGTTAAAAAGCTTTTTTAAAACCTTCGTCGATTAGAAATTATTTAATTAAAATTTTATAATTAGCTTCTTGCATGAATATTATTAATCATCAAACTATAATTCATCCATAAAAAATAAACGTTATTAGTTTTGCATATTAAAAATGAACGTGTTAATTATTTCCTCTTTGCAAAATGGATCTTCTAAGAAAATAACTAATTGCTAGTTTTAACACGGAAATAATTATATTTATATATTAATAATATTATTAAAATACTGTACATATTTTTTACATCAAATATTTAATTTATATCATCGAAGAATCAGATTCGAACCTTATCTGTTTTTTCAATAGCTTTTTATGTCTTATTTGAGGGGCCTTTTTTATGTTTAATGACTTGTCCCGATGTCGAATGACCTCATAACAACTCAGGCCCATCCACAACAATTTAAATTTAAGTCGCTGATAGCGATATTGTCCTTCAGAAGATACGGAAAATCTTTTACAATTCGATATGTTTTAGATTTATTAATGGCATTGTCCATATAGGGAAGTATTATACTTTATATATTGACTTTGTACATCCTATATAACAGATTTTATTCGTAGCCGCCCATAAAGTTGGACAATGAACTCTTCAGTAACAATTAGTAAACAATATAAGGTTAGAATCCAAGTAGCTTGACTATTGATATTTAATTGCACTGGAAAACTTATCGGTAGAGCTAATTGAATTCTGAAATTAGGTTAAGGGATGCAAAAAATCGTGTCAAAATATTTCACATTATTTTTTAAAAATATTTAAAGAATGGTTGTTTAGTAATTAACTTTTTATTTATTTATTTTAATCACAATACTTTCTACATTTTAGATAATTTAGAGTATTTTTTTAATTTAAATATTAGAAAACTTCATTAAAGTTAGATGAATTTTTTAAATTAGCTCGACTTCTTATATCAATAAACGAGTGGGCTTTTATGTACGGGAGCGATATTCCAGTTTGTGCTATCCTAAGAGGTCACTCTCCTGAAGGAAAGTCAAATAAAATAAAATAATAAATAAATTTGTAGGTTTATAATCGATTATATTAACTCAATTATTCGTGAGTTCCTCCCTAATATCGCATTTTGCAATTTGAAATTACATAATACTATTGAATTACAATTGATCTTAGACCAATTAAACTTCTAAATTATTAAAATTATAATGATTCTTTTCTAATTTGATTATTAAATAGTAAAGAATTCTTTTCTCAGACGTTTGACTGAATACATTACTAATTATGTAAATAGAACAGGAAATAACAAAACGAGACCTTGCAAACCACGTTTTAATACGACAGAGTAGAGGATTTCCGTTCTCAGCTTATGTTCTTCAGTTCTGTTATGATTTGTACTTATTTTGTAAATTGACCTTAACACATTTTATTTAGTAAGAATAATTTCTTAATAAAATTATTGCAAATTAAACTTTGGTCTATAATTTTGCCATATTTGAGATATTTATACATTGATACATTCTGTATAAGATAAGATATTATCAGACAATATAAAATCTTTATTAAAAATCTTAAATTTACTTTAAATGACATAAAAATAATCTAAAATTATATTTAAATTTTAAAAATACTGTAGTACAGTAGTAATACACTAGTACTATATAAATAGGTCATATATTAAACAAAAGATGGCGATATGAAATTATTAGTTTACTATTTCGTTGATTTTTTAAAAATTCTTCACATTTTTTTTTTCCAGAAATTTTGTAAATTTGTTGTCATTATTTTAAAATAATTACTGTACTTAGTTATTTCATTTTCTTTTTATTAATTACGCTTTGTTTATTTTTTTTTATCCTTTAATTGAAATATTGGTTAGTCTTTCATTAACTAATTAGTTTAGTTTCTAAAATGTTTAATAATACCTATTATGTGTTATGATAACTGTATTTTTAATACACCAATCTTAATATTTATAATATAATTAATAAAAATATATTTTTACATAAAATACTTGCAAACAGATGGCAGCATCTACGTCTTTATTGAATGAGTATTGTATACCAATTAATATCACGAAATAACAAGAAGCATCTTGTCAGGGGCTATCCATAATTTACATCCGCATTTTTCTTGAAACTTTTACTCTCCCTCTCCCCTTGTCTTAATTTGTCCAAGTTTTCATAATAAAATATAGTTTCTGTAATAACTCAGGATATGATTCTTCATAATTGAAGTTTTCGACTATTTACAAAAATATCAAATTTTTGAGTATATCTCAATCCTTTTTTATACAACACCAAAAGTAACAGTTAACATGGTTTTCTTATTAAAGAATAACTTCTTAAAAAAACAAAGGTAAACAAGTAAAAAGAGAGATCACAATGTTAAAAACGATCAAGAAGATGGTGAGAAGAATTCTTCATGTTTTTAATGTAAAGTGTCAGAACCTACAACAGAAGGCTGACACTTGATCGTTTTTAAAATTGTGATCTCTCTTTTTACTTGTTTACCTTTGTTTTTTAAGAAGTTATTCTTCAATAAAAAACCATGTTAACTGTTACTTCTAGTGTTGTATAAAAAAGGATTGAGATAGACTCGAAAATTTGATATTTTTGTAAATAGTCGAAAACTTCAATTATAATAAAATATAATTATTAGTTTTAAATAATAAATTTAATTTAAAATCAGAACCAGATCCTTTCGTTTTGAATTAATTTTCTCATATGAATATGCAGAAGAATGGATGGCCGAGCGGTTTATGTAACAGCCTACCACTCTGGATCCGGCCGTCTCATTATGAATATTAATTGGCTTGCTAAAAAAAAAAAAAAAAGGCCTTCTTAGGCCGAGCGGTTTTCGTATCCTGAACACTGGGAAGTTCGGTCGTGGGTTCGCGCCGTGATCGGACAGGCTGGCTGCTTGGAGTTTTCCGGGTTTTCTCCTTGCCAATAACGACTAAATAGGAGGCCAGTTCCCCATAAAAATCCTCCCGGAAGGCATTCCTTTCCCGCGCGCGCGTTTAGGCCGTTCGGATACGGCTGGCTCGTCGGTCGCATAGAGATCAATAACATCATTCGGAGAAAGAGCCTAAATAGTGCTATACTCTCCATATAAACTGAGAAGAAGAACAAGTGTCAAATTTCACAGAAAGACGAGACAAAGGAAAATAAAACTTGAAGCTTTTTCTTCAAAATTAACGCATTTCTTTCGTTTTTTTCAGTTTTAAGTATTTTTTTATGTTTAATTACATTAATTAATATCAAAAATTGCTCGAGGCTTAAGGAGTTAAATCAGTGTATATAATTCTCTCTAGCAGTAATTCTGCGATCGAGTGGATAAAACCACTGAACACTGATAGTTAGTTGGTCGTGGGTTTGCCCCTCGCCAACGGGCTGGCCACATAAAGTTTTCTGGGTTTCCTTCATGTTCGTAACACCTAAATAGGGGCCAGTTTCTCATGAAAAGTCCTACCGGAAAGTACTCCTCCTTGGAAGATCGTCCATGTGTTGCGTTGCCATAACCAAATAAACCAAACCGATTCGAAACTCTTTGGAACATTTACATACTGTAATATAAACATCCCGAATTGGTTATACATTTTGCAAATTTTCAAATCTAGTGGGCTTCACAAGTTTACATCCAGGTGCATGTAAGACTTTAGCTGTCCTATACATAATTCCTTTACGAAAATGATCAATTTTGATGCCATTTTGGTAAATTAATTTTAAAATATTATTATTATGCCGCCACTTTGGAAATTAAACCAGAAATCAGATAAATACGTCCTTTGCAATTTTTGCGTCATTTAATAAAAATAATCTCTGCTAATAATAATCGAATTTTTCATATTATTGAATAATAATAATTCGTTAGTTTTGTTGTGTGTGTTATTGTTCAATATGTTGGAATAACGGCCGTTATTTTTACACACGCGGTTCGATACCTAGGTAAGAACGGTGTTTTTTTCTTAACCGTTTCTTGGCTTCCAAATAATCAATCCTTTGTTTTGTCTTCAGGATGCCAAGTACTTTGACAAGTGGCTTGAAATTATTAGACATTTATTAGACATAAATATAGGCTCAAATGTTTTTTTATTGCGTTTCGTTCCTTGAAATATTTCATCAATATCGAATTCGTTTCAGATGAACAGCTTATCTCGTCCTCAGTATACAGTCGACCTCCTATAACACTGTTGATTTTGTTTTATATGAATTCCATGTTGTATGAGTCACTTAGATTTTACAAATACGTGAGCCGTTCACAGCCCGACACACGTATTTGTAAAATCTAAGTGACTCGTACAACATGGAATTCATATAAAACGGAATAATCAACAGTGTTATAGGGGAGTCGACTGTACACCAAACCACGAAGAAGCTCTGTATCCACCAAGAAGTTAAGATATGATGAGTTACAGAGGACATCAAAATCCTAGGTGGAACCAAACGGAAATTTTCAGGCCTCAAAATGAATTCCGTGAAAGTGATGCAAGTACTGTACCTTTATGTGATTAGAGCTAATAAGCAATTTTTGTAATTTATTACGTGGCAAACAAGCAACAATTAGCATAAATAACCCATTTGAAACACAAATCATAATTTAAATGTCATCAGTTGGAGAAATTTCAAGATAGATTATGTTATTTTCTTCATCTATACTAATATTATAAAGAGGTAATGTTTGTAAGTTTGTATGTAGGGGTAATCTCCGAAACTACTCATCCGATTTCAAAAATTCTTTCACCAATGTTTAGAATGGAACTTCAGGGTGGACATAGGCTGTATATTATTCCGTTAAACATTCATATAAATTAGAATATATCATCTAGGGTTAAGGTTTTTATGTCCAACAGATGGCGCTACGAGTACGACGATCTAAGTTTGCTTTTCTGTGAGGCATTATGCTTTTCTGTGAGGATGAACTAAAGCAGATCATCTTCTATCTATTTATATAAATAAAATTGTAATGTTCGTTTGTTCCTACTGATTCCTTTGAAATTTTGACACAACGCTGCATTCGAATAAGCATGTGCTTTTATATAATATACATGTCGAAATTTCCCCCATTGGGGGAAGATGGACAGGATTAATTCTTACCGTAAAGAACTCTGCTTCTATTTATACTGTTTTAGATGCGGTTTTTTTCGTTTTTGATTGTGTTTTAATAGAGTACGTACACTAAGAAGGGATTTTTCGAAAAATCCCCCCACGGGGGAAGTGTTACACATTTATAATAGATACATTTTGAGCCAGAACAATGCGCGGCGGGGTATGCTATTTTCGAAATATAGAACCAATTCGATTCCAACTATGTCAATAAACTCGGATTAATCTCGCCATCGCATCGAATTACAATGTTATTAATTTAAAGAGTTTCCCAATTTCAAAATAGAATTTCTATTTGAGAAACCAAACTTTTGATTTCTTGCCTGTAATTTGCGTATGAAGAAATGTTTTCAGTAAATTATTTATGCCTTCATGTCCTTAAATATTTGAATTTTTGTTTATATATTATCCACGTACAGTACAACTTGTTAATAAATAAGACTTATTACACTGGGTGTAGACTCGAATTAGTAAAAGGAGGAAAACTTAGTCAAAAATAAGACAAAATATCTTTATTTTCACCTGTAAAAGTTGAAATATTTTCAGTTAATTTAACTGGTCGTCATCGGTTTCCGAAGGTTGAGCCTATATTGGTGAAAGTCAAGACCAGATTTCTATATCTGGTCCAACCCCATTCTCGAGATTCATGAAGACCGACGACAGAGGGAATTTATGGATCTACAATTTTAAAATTTATAAAATATTAAAATCAAACACGGCAATCAATTAAACTCAATTATTTTCTTTTTCAGGGACGACGAAGAAAAATTATCAAGTTTTTGCTCATTACTGTGGTCTGTTATTATCTGTAAAAGCCAGAAATGAAAATTTACAATCCAAAATTCTTCTATAAATATAAATTCTATTTTATAAAGATAAAACTTTGCATTTTGTCCTTTCTTTTCGCCGTTCACACCATCAGCAGTCCTCAGCAGTTCCTTGGTTCATTCGCCTCGTCTAATTTGTAGTTGTGTTCGTTTGTTTTCCGCGCTGTCTGTCTAACTAATAAGTAGTTTTATTAAGTAGATAAAAGCCTACCTACTAATAGCCACTTGGCACTAACTTCAACACTTAGCTATTCGTGGCGGCACTCAATTATTGGTGTTCGCTACACTCAGGTTTTCTTTTAGACCCTTGGGTAACTACGGCCTTGCAACCTAAAAACTGCACACCAATGTCAAATATAGAGGTACAGTAGTCATACGTATGCCATTCACAGGGATCCTACATTTCTCTACTGTCTATCTCCTCTTTCATTTTCTTTCCCTCTTTTTTCCCTTACCCTCTTTTTAAACACCTCGTGTACAGTGGATGTCTTTCATGTATTAATGCTCCAGAAAAATTACTAAATACAGTTTATTCTCACTGGAAATATGGAACAAACATCAGAAAATCATGAGAGTAGGAACATTTTAATGTCAGAATACAATCAAATCTATATCTATAAATGAAAATGTTTGTTTATTTGTTTGCTATATATACTGCTAGGCCGTTTCACTAATCCCTACGAAACTCGGCAGTTATGTTAACATTCTTCTAACTTAAATATTGCCATACATTAAAATATTGATTGGTTTTTATATAGCAATCAATTTCTGTTTATATTGGTTTAGTTGAATTTACATGTAACGCTATCTATTGGCAAAAAATCGATCGAGTCGATCGAGATTGAAACGAGGTTCAATCGCGATCGACTCAAGAGAGTTCTTGAAACTAGATCCAGTCACAATAGAGATTTCACAATCCAACGCGCGCGAGTAAATACAAGATGGCCGCGGAACACATGTCGTGCTATCGACAGAAATAAAAAAGATACTGTATTTGGAGAGACGATGACATATGTCTGTTATTAGATATATGGCAAGAAAAAGTACTGTATTTATTTCTAACCAAAACTTCCATTTTGTTTGTTGGTGTTCGTGATTTATCGCGTAGTTATGTCAGTTTTATCGTCGCGTATAATAGCCGGGTTCTTCTCGAGCGGATTGCCTGTGCGAACAGCACGACGTTCGACTGGCGACAGTCACAATCCAGATTGTAGGTAAATCGAGATCGAAGTGAGTCGTAGATTCTGTGCGAATGTAATATAAAAGTGACAGGCTAGAGACTGTACACCACCGCCAACTTTTCTTCATTTAGCAACCACCGCAGAAAAGTAAGTTACATCGATTTCATTGTCGGCGTACAACGGAAATGGCCTCCTAAATATAAAATGCATAGTTTATGTGTTTGGTTAGCACAATGTTGCTGTTGAGAACATATCATACAGGAACACTTTAAGAGGAAAAAGGTTGCTTTATTGGCTTGGATGGATATGCATTTCGGGCTTAATGCCCCTCTTCAGACCTATTATTATTACATAATTATCAAATTGGTTACAGGTATCAAAATTTACAGAATTCATTTAAATAATTAGTATACGCGTACAGTGATTTATATGATAAAATACAATTACCTGAGATAGTGACCATTAAGCTGGTATTACACATAAGATATATATACACATATTTAAACAAAAGGGGAGGAATGAGCAAATAGTGCTATCGGATCAATATACAGGCACTTGAGGATAGTATAATGCGTGTTAAATTAAAAAGTGGTATGCACAAAACTAAAAAAGTATATATTAAAAAGATGTAATTTATGAAAAAATAACGAAATACCTGTAGGATGTGACATAATACAGAAGAGATGTGTAGAGAACAGGCCTGATGGGAGATGTTACAAAGAAGTGAGTGATCCTTGTAACATATACAGTGGTTGGTGGGAATTGCACAGTGGGGGTTAAGGTGGGAGGATGGTAGGACAACTTAATGGGCTTTGCATCTTAGGAAAGGCTGCCAGATGTCATTTATGACAGTTCCAGTATTTAAGTTCATTCTGTGTGTTTCTTTAGTTTTAATAATTTCAATATGTTCGTAGAATTTCCTTTTAAAAATGTTCTTTTCCCTTTTAAGTATTTTGATGCTGTCGGGTGAGATCTCGCAGCCAGTTTGGTTGCAATGAGTGGCAACTGCAGAGTTGATGTAATTATATTTTATGGCTCTAATATGTTCATTTATCCGGGTTTTTAGTACTCTACTGGTTTCACCTATGTAATAGAATTTAGGATGACAAGTACAAGCAAAGCTGTAGACTAGATTGTTATTAAGTAAAATGTCTGTGTTACTATTACTTTGTTCATTGATTTTTAAGGAATTTTTGATTTTATTGTTTAGTGTGGGTGCTAAAATGAAAAATGTGCTAACCAAACACATATAATAGAGAACAACAAGCAACCTTGATGCATAGTTTATTATTATCTGCAATAGAGGCCAAATCTTTATCTTTCTGGGCAAGCTGCGGTTAGAGTTAAAAAAACTGCCTTTGTTTTAATTTCTATAACACTATATTACTGGAAAACGTTTAGGAAAACTCAAGTATACTAGTTTCACATTAATCGGGCTGCAATTTGAAAAAAAAAAAAAAATGTAGACCTATAAATTCCCGTTGTAGTCTGTCCTTCCTTAATTTCGAGAACGGAGTTGCATAGATGAAAGACGAGATCAGATGTGGAAACCTTAGGGGCAGGAGACCCAATTAACTATATAAGAACTTCCGATGCATACTGGAAGTCACGTTATTTCAATTCAAAACTGGAAGCAGTTACTAGATCGGCATGACTCTATTGCTTACGGGAAAAGTATAACGTACAGGGGCAAGACACTACAGTTCTAATTTGAGGTAGAGAGCATTTATTTTAAATGAAATAAATTTTAAAAAATGATTAAAAATTGTAGGCCGGCATTTTGACGATGTCACAATAAATAATTTTGATAAAAATTAAGTTTTAAAATATGTTTAACATTATACAGTACATAAAAATGATGAGCTATTATTTATTGTGACATTGTAACTTTAGTAATCTTGCCCCTGTACAGTACACCAAATTTTCCTGTTAACAATAGAGTTATGTCGTTCATCTAACTCCGTTCATGAGAAAAATTTTAAAATTGGAATAACATAACTACCGGTCCAAACAGGAAGTTCATATACAGTAAATCGGCGCCTTCTGCTGTTAAGCGTTTCATATCCGGTTTGGCTTTCATCTGTATCATTTTGTTCGCAAGGTTAAGGAAGGACAGACGGACAAATGGACGCAAGTGGAAATTTATAGATCTACAATTTTTGAAAATTGAGCTCGACGGTTCAACCGAGTGGCTCGGGCAAAAGCTCGCTGCTCTTTGAGATCCGGGTTCGAAAAATCTCAAATATTTCGGGAGGTTGATCTTCTGGATAAGTCAGGCCCATCTCTCACCAACCATTGTGGACCAACCAAAATCCGTAATGAACTTAGGTTTTAAAAGTTGCATCCCGGTATTGTAACGATATCGCAATAAATAACTGCTCGTTATTTATAATGTTATATTTAGTAGAAACGACTAATACGTTAGAAAAATTCAGCAACGAGTTGCATAACTTTTCCGGCTATTATAAGATCTTATTTAGAAAATATATTGTAATTAAAATTATATAAGTTAACTTAATAAAATTGTGTGTGGCGCCATCTTTTATGAGATTTTGTTATAATATTTTATATTTTTTTAAAATGGCAAAAAAATTAATTTTGAGAGTTGGGATGAGTTTTATATAAGAATAATAATAATAAATATTAATAACGAGTAAAATCGTCATTAAGTCTGACCCTACTGGAGATAATACGACCTCCTTTATCTCCCCTCCTCGACCTTTAACCACCAAAATTAACAGCATCAATGCTGTTATTGCCTGTTGCATGATTGTCGGTTGCTGCATATAAATATTACTCTGTGAAAACTCCTTGTCCATAAATTTTAAACCAGCAGTTCAAAAAACTTTTATCAATTAGGTAGGAAATTCTGATAAGAAATCAATGCTCAAAGGAAGGAAATAATAATGATTTCCTTTCTGAATTGAAAATGTCTAAATTATTTAAGTAATTAGGATCGGAATTAAATGTAACAGAAAAAATTGGATATTTTTAATCGAAATTTTTCATTAGTTTCAACATGTAGTTACAGTACATATTCAAATAGGATAGAAATGAGAAAGTTGAATTATGCTTTCGTCTCGTTGATGTTGCTAAAAAATTTTTAATGCTTATTAGAAACAATTTTCAATTAATTTTAATCATAAATATATAAAATTTTGTTGACATTTCTATAGCATGCTCCTTATTTGTGCTACTTAACAAGATTCTTACACTGTATGCCTATTTAGAAAACTCCTATAGAATTAGCTTCATGACAGATCCAAGGGGGATTGCAGGAGTTTACGCTTTCACCATCGATATATATACCAAAAGAAAATTAAAATTTATTTGTTCGGACTTCAAAACGTTGGTTTTAAATATTCCCTTTATTCGTTCATCATTATTTTTTATAAATCATGATTAAACATATAATAATTAATTAAAAATAAATTTATTACACTAAATTTAAGGCTACAATTAATACAAAAATTTTCGTGAATAGACGAGAAAACGGACAGACAACAGACAGACAAGGAGAATATAAAAACTATTTCATAAGCGATAAAACTTAAACAAGTGAAAATTATTATTTCTTAATCATGATTGCATGTTTAACTTATTATTTTCGAGATAAAAACAAGTAAATTACTTCAAAAATCTTAGAATCTATTAAAATATACAAATTATAATATTAACCAACATCCTAATGTAGTAAATAAAAATCCCATCTTTTAATTAATATCGTAATACGTCAGGTTGTCGGTGGGGTTTTTAAATTAGAAAGAAAGGTTATACATGTGGTACGATTTTATAGCAATACCGATCGGTACTTTAAAAAATTATCAAACCTATATATAAGTCACGTGATTTTTCCATCAAAAATGATTAACTTGGAGGAGAAAATAGCAAAGGAAATAGATTAGTTACAGCATTTGCAAAGTAAATAGCTCAAAATGAAATTGTTGCTGATGTTATGTATATTCGCTTCGATCCACATCTCTACGCAGATTCCAATGGTCGAGAAGATCTGCAGTGAGTATAAATATTCACATTTATTTATATTAAGCAATTTCAGTAAATCCAAAATTAAAAAAATACTATTTCTGCTTGCAGTTCAACCTTCGAAACTTTTATCGTTCTGGAATTGCTTGCTAAACAATTTACCTCGATATTACAAAAACGTGAGTAATTAAAATTTCTTTAAACAGATTTAATCGATTTTTGGGGGGTGTTTTTAGTATAATGTTTTGAATTTTTAGCATTATCTACGCATTGCAAACTGCATCAAATTGGTGAAGGAGATAACGAATATATACGACGCTCTGGCCTATTTTACTTGTTCGGAAGAAATAGATCTCGGAGATGTAAGATTAAAATTATTTTTTTTAAGTTTATAAAATATTCAATTATTTATTTAATTTTAATTTAAACTTATCCGAAACATAAGCATTCGTATTGCAACACGATAACATTAATTTTATTTCACATGTAGATGAAAGAATGTCTGAATAATTATCCATCTGTAAGTAAAAAATATATATTTTTTTTAATTTAATTTTTTAATATATATTTATATAATTTATTTTTAATATAAATTTTAGAGTAATGTTGGAACTCCGAGCAGAAATGACGAAAGAGAAACAGATTACGTTTTTGGTGCTTGTTTTAAACAGTCCTACGAATAACGAAATTTGATAAAAATTTCTGAAACAGACATTAAAGAAATTTATAAAATGTACTAATTTGTTTATTAAATAAATAAATTCAATTTTGATGTGTTGAAGCCTATTTTAACGATATTTATAATTTTAGTAACTGATAACAGTAAATAAAAAATAACATCAAGTTTTTTAAAAATCACCACTAGAAAGAGAAATAGCTCTGACAAGACACAATACTGTACTTACTTAATATACTGTACATGGAGTTCATAATAAGTAACAAGCATATACTTCCGCACTTAATATTTATTTTCGAAATGTTAAAAATTTCTTTTATTCCTACATCAATGTTCTATGCCTCTTAATAAATGTATATACATTTAATATTTTGTATTTGATGGTATTTAATCAATACAATGTTTATTAAATAATTATAAAAATAAAATACAATAATTCGTTGTTTCTTTATCTTATTAGGCTACGATTTGAAAAAATTGTAGACCTATAAATTCTCACTGTCGTCCGTCCGTCCGTCTTTCCTTAATTAATCTCGAGAACGGAGATAGATGAAAGACCAGATCAGATATGAAATTTCAATTCAAAAAGTTTTTCTTGAAAGGTGTTAGATAGATGACCGGCACGACTATATTGTTAAAGGAAAAGTATGATGTGCAGGGGCAAGCCATTACTAATCTGAGGTGGGGAGCATATATTTTAAGGTTAATAAATTAAAAATTGCAACTCTTTAATAATGAAAACCGAGGAATTATTATTTTTTAAGCCAATTAAAATGCCAGAATGGAAGTTTGCATATGTTTCAAATTAAAATCAATTTTGTTTACAACAGCTTTCACTTCGTCAGTAGTGAAATAATGCCATATATACAGTATACTTCAAATACAGAAAAAACGTGAAAGCGAGAAGGGGTCAGAAAAACCTCCCATCAAATATCTATAGCATTTCCTGTATGTAGTCTGGCATTATCATATAAGAGAAGAATGTCCAGGATATTTTCTCTTAATAGCTTCTTTCAAGTATATAAGTGTCACCAAAAAAAAAAAACCATCAAAAGTACACCCAAGAAGTCTTAAAAGATGGTAGCCATAATCTTTCAGCAGATATTGTAACCTTAACCTTAGATATTTTTGGTAAAGAAGATTGAAATACTCAAAACGCCACCTCTGTGGAATGGAAACCACAAAGGTGACTTTTGGGTAGGCTGAGCATACGTACTGAAGGCATAAGCATGCAATATAGGCTGCAAAACATCGGTAAAAGTATTTTTATTGAGTTTTCATAGCAGAAATGCGAATTTTTCTCAAATTTTGCACTAATATAAATGTATTTTGTACTCCGCGCCTGGTATAAGGACAAACATTCTTTGATTTTCGTGGCTTCTATGAACAAGGAAAGGATTAGGCTATGCCTCCATGTATCGTAAAGTTCATACACACATCCCATTAAATTCTATCTTATCCATCGGGGAAATAGAGGTAAGCAGATCTAATTCCTGTCTTAGCTGGTAAGTGAAGGAAGCATATACAGACAACGTTGCCACAGATAAATTTGTGAACTAAAACTGAAAAACATATTGAAGAACGGGTTAGTAAAAAAATAACTTGATATATATAGCACTGTTTAAAACGTAAAAAGTAATATAAATGAAAGCATGCAATTATTTATTGTGACATCATTACAATGCCAGATCACATTGCACCTAAGTTCAGTAATGTCTTGCCCCTGTACATCATACTTTTCCTGTTAACAATGAAATCATGCCGGTTATGTATGTACAGCACGTGGTGAGTGGAGTTTGAATGTTTTCTTTTGATTTTGGTGGTGGTCGTGTTTTTGTAGGTTTGACTTCGAATAAAATGTCCTGCAATACAAATTAGTGAATTTGAGATTATATGTATAAGTATTGATATCGTGCAGATGCTACCATCTTAACATTATTTTTTTAAAGTTATTATCAAAATAAAAAAAATTCTATATGCTTACTGCCCAATCTCATCGCACGCAATGAATACGTACCGTTTTGAATGGTATATAATAAAATAATCTTTTCTTCTGTCCCGACCGTTCCGTAATTTTAGTAAAATTTTCATTTTTATCCCGTTTTTTGAAAATTTAAAAATTAACGCTCTAGTTTGTATATTAGGTTAAACGCATTCATATATTGTATTCCAAATTCATGATTTGTTAGAAAACTTTTATTCTGCATCGATAACATCATAAATTTGAATGGATACTAGTGAGGAAGAAATGGCATGAAATATAGCTTACGGAATAGTTTCAACGAATGTAAAGCGGATGAAATTCGACAGTTCAATGGGTGCTAATAAAGACAACAATATCCAAACACTTGAAGAATTTGAATGAAGAAAAATTCAATGTAGTTGAGATGAGTCAAAATATTTAATGAAATGCACGAAAAGGATCGTGAATTCCAAGAGTTTAATAATTAAAAATGAATCCTTTGTTTTTCAGGAACTACAGCTTCTGTAGAAAGAATATTTTCACTTGTGAATTCACTATGATGGAAAGAAAAAATTGAAACTATGAAAAAAATGCTAATTATAAAGCAAAACTGCGAATTATAGTGCGATACGTTTTACGATAAAATTGAGTGACCAGAAATTGAACTTATGTGAAAAATATGCTCGGTTTTACTCTAGGAAACATTCTACATCAACCTAACTATCAAATTTGGTATCTTATGGTAATAAAAATATCACTTTTAATAATTTTTGAAAATAAAACTTGCAAAGAAATTTACGTTTTGTTTTTACACCACCAAATCAATATTCATAATAAGTATTAACGAATTGTTAATAATACCTATCTACATTTCATGATGAAGTTTTAATAAGAAAGGGTCTGTATTTATCACCTGCGGCGCCTCGTCCCGTTTTGATATCAAGAAAATTATGGACAGCCTACTATTGAATAGATACAAAATGGTGGACCCACATCTCGCCATCTGTAACGATTTACTGGAGAAAGTTGTGCTCTTATCTCTAACATTCGAAGAAATTGAGACGTTATCTTTCAATAGGTTTTGTTATCAGACATTAATGAATCTGGAAACATCTTGCACAGACATTATTGTATCATAAGTTATGAATAATGTGCTGTATAGTGACAATATGACAGGCTAAGCTAAAAATAACATACTCAAAAACCTATTGTTCTGGATCACTTCATCAATTCTTGCAGCATTGACTTCTGTTGTCAAGCAGTTTGGATACCCACTGTGACTTTCATTCAATGGGTTTTCTTCATTCATCACTCATTTTCTTTTTCACTTGTAAACATCTAACAGAATTCTGTGATACCTTAATGGGACACAACATTGTTCCACATCTCAATGAGCTGATGATGAATTTCAGCTGGAGGAATCTTTTTAGTCCATAAAAATATCAAACAACTGATTGGTGCTCTTTGTGAGATCATTTTTCTAACCTTGTGATATAGAATTTTCAAACAATGACAGCTATCCTGCACTCGTGTCATGTTAACCATTTAATGTTAATAATTTGGACCATCATTAACTATTTAATGCTTTTGTTTTTAAAATGTAGACCTCAAAGTTACTTTTAGATCACCCCATGTATTTTATAAATTACAAAAACTGTGTTTTCATTAGAAATTTGTGTACTTTAGAATATTTCTATTTATGGATGTTTTAACAAAAAATGTAAAATAAAATGCAACAACTTGGTAAAATGTCACAACAATTTTATTATCAACCATTAGCATCAGAATACAGCAATATTTGCACATTCTTAAAAACATGCTTAGTACTGTTTACTTTAAACATCTACAAGTAGATTGTACATTAGTTAAGTGTATAATGACTTATTGCATTTAGTGCTTCGTGATTGTAAAAATGGCCAATAATAAGGATAAATGACAATTTTAAAAAATGTTCTTAACACAAAATTACCAATAAAGGAATATTTAGAGATATAACTATTGCTAAAGATTTGAGAATGCTATGAAAATTGGAACCATTTTACATAAAATTATGAAAAAATTCACACTGGCATGCACACTCGAAATTATTAGTCTCTTAAAAACATTAATTTAAGAATTTCAATTTGCGAGTAAGTCTATCGGTTGTTGACTAGTGTGCAAAATATCGAGATATATTAAAAAGGCAGAGAAACTTGGCACTCGGTAACTGCATCATATAATTTGACTTCACAAATGAGCTGCAAAGTGGCAATATATATAAAATGCACAGTAAACATGATATGTGATAAACTGAAAGAATATGATATGCTAAGTGCAAATGTTTCTACTTTTTAAATTACTTTAAAATTCTAGTAATGTGCACAATTGATTGTTCAAATATCTCGCATTTGAGCATTGCCCAAGACCCGATATACAATGGGAATAAAACCATTGCCTTGTTTTATACATCCAAGAATAAGCTCGTGGATCAAAAAATCTAACAACTGTTGATTGTTCTTATCACAGTCCCACAAATGCTGTGGGCAGTGAACACACAGCATATACATCACAAACATTCATACCCAGCTCTATTTCTCAATATCCAATGTATTGTCTGGTCAAAATTATTATGAAGAAATTTTCTTATAGACATCAAAGCAATAAACAAGATTTTATAAAAATGTGGAAGAATCAAAATATTCTAAAATATATTTTATATATCATTTTGTGATTAAAAGTAAGAGTATAAAGTTTTTTTTTTTTCTTTTTTTAACACATCTCCATCTGTGAGCAGTAGTTGATGGCATAGGCCTATATGAATATATTTTTTTTTGAGATCGTCACTCTCAAACGTTTTTCCCTTAACTAACAAACAACATAAAAAAGACAATTTAGAATTTTTCCGACCGAATTAGAAATGGTAGTATAACATTCACCATCGTTTCCGTTTGAAGACTGTTTTTTTTTTTTCTTTTTTGTAATAAAGTATAACAAGATAATCATCATAAATACATTACTAGTCTTCAATTTTGAGTTATATAAATATTAACATTTGAATTTTTTGACAATGGGAGATGGAAGCCATATGACGTACTGTATATACTCGACAATAATACATACTATATTTTCTATCAAGACAGAAGCATAGATACAATGGTTGGTCCTTAAAAAAATCTATATCTTTTGGACAACTCCAAATATTTGCATATTAATTATCATATACTTTATAGTAATCTACCATAAATTGACATTGGCAAATTTGATATGTGGATTGCTTACAATTTGTAATTGGTCACACGAAGATAAAACTGTTTTATCATTGTCACCGTTAGTAAGTTAAAACAAAAGGTTGAGTCAATAAACAACCCTAATACACTGGGTATTGCTTGGCATAGCTTCAAACTTGGTGATAAGAACCACATCAAATAATGGATGAGCTTATAAAGGTAATAAGGTTAACTATATGAGAAACACACGATACAACATCACATGCATTTTCTAATAAGTATACAATGAAATATGGGTGAGAAATCAAACACAATACTTATACATTTATAATTTTTTATATATGTGTATATATAATATATATATATATCACAATTATATCTATGAAAACAAATGAAGAATTGACAGTGGAAGAAATTGATATTGCCACTGCATTATTTGAAGAATTTAAGAGAGTGATAAATATATATATATATGGGAATATTAACTGCTAATAAGATGACATTACAATCTTCCCAAATTTATGCCTGCAGTTTCTATAATCAAAAGTACTGCGTAAAAGCACTTAGGGAAATTGTGACATAGATTGTCAATTACTATTTTTTCCTTTTTTTTTTTTTTACTATGTATGAGCAAAGAAGTGTTTTTTTGTTTTGTTTTTACTTCTTGTTTAAAGATTAAGCATTGGGAATTTTAAGATATGGAAAGAAAACCATCTGAATTACATTTGTAATGCCATTCAATGACAAACCATTTCTACATCCCAAACACCTCTGGAAGACTTCAGTCTTGGTTCTTAAAAGTTTAGAAACCATTCAATTTGCTTATCATCATTCGATTCAACATTAATGCATACTTTCTTTAATTTGTTTATCTGACAAGAAAAAATATTTCAAACATTATAGAATAATTTACCATAAAGACTAAATGTTGCAAAAAAAATGTGAGCAAATTTTTTTTGTGATTAATGATATATCGTATTTACAAGAAACAAAAAATATTAAATATTCACTATTGTTATTTGCAAAACTAAACTAATGGCAACTTTCAATTCTGTATACTGACAGTGGATGGATTATTAACACAAACTGTCATTAACAGATTGTAGTGTAGAGAACATAACAACATATACATAAGCAGGTTTAAGTTTTTGAAACTTCCCTGAATTATTTTCTGAAACCTAATTAAATTCAATTAAAATAACAAATTGTTTACATAATTGTTGAAGCAACAACAACAATAACATGATAACATTATTTAATCTTAACTTTACAAAATATTTAACATGGCATCAAGTATGCACAGTTAATGAGAATGAGAATAATTCTTTTATTTTGATATGACTTTGTTAGATTTGTGCACTATATTTTATCTTGGATTTCACCTGCATATAGTTATTGCTTTCTAAAACCTTTTTGTAAAGTTAGATTGAATTTCCAATATTATTTTTTTCAAGTTACGGTTTGGTTATCTTTATGTTTTGAGTAACAAAATATTTATCTCAAAGCTATGTAACTTAAATATCGTGAATTGTACTATATCACAAAATGTGAATGATAAAATATGATTTCTGTGAAAATGGATGTACAATACATCACATGATAAATATGTTTAAGAGATCATTGAATATATATATTTTTTTTGTCCATACTTTCAAATTGTTATTTTTTTTTCAAACTATGAATATACATACATATATATATATATATATATATATAATACATAAACCTTCATTAAATTTTGTTAATGATATCTATGCTTACAACTTAATTGAAATTTAAATAGATATGTTTAGATTATTATAAAATACATTAGTACTTTCTTCATTTCAAATAAAGTATGGAAAGCATAGATATCATTAACATTATTACAATCAAATGCTATAATATCACCAAAGATTTTTATGTATTGTATATGCTATATATATATAACTGCAATTCTTTCTGATTCATTTAAGGAAATAAAATTCTAAGAAACTTACAAACATTTCTAAAGTATTAAATTATTGAGTTATTCAAAGATATATATATATATATTTGTGTATATATATATATTTTATATATATATATTTGAGAATTAAGAAAACATTTTATAACAATAGACATCTCAGATGCCTTCTTTCTGATATGTACTTTTTATAAATTGTTTTATATAGAGTAGGATTTAACTTTCTTAGGAAGAATTCAGTAAAATGATTACACTCTGAGATGAAGGAAAGATTAAAGTGTCGTATCAGAAATACAACATATTGGAAAATGTAGAGGTTAGTATAATTGATCCGCACATTTGGAAGAGTTGGGTAATGCCAAGTTGAGGTCTTCTAACAGGTGTTGTGATGTCTCATCTACCAGGGAAGAAAACTGAAATATAAATTTATAAATTATTTTATAACATATTTTATATAAACTTTTGTAAATATAATATATATATATCTATAGAGAAATAAAAAGTACACATGCATTTATATATTTGTATATTCATCCCTTCTTTTACACAATAAATAGGTTCATTAAAATCACTGAATGAAAAATAAAAACAATCAATGTGAAACAGATCCTTAAAAACCACTATTATTTTTTTAATGTAAATGTTTTGCAAATATATATTTATCACAAAATTCTGTTTAAATATATAAAACTACTGTAATTATGTAATACTTCACCCCTCTTATGAACTCACGCAAATCATGATGGGCCACGGAAACTTTAAAGGTTATCTGGACTGTTTCCTAGGCAAAGGGAATGGGCAATGCCATTGCTCGCTTAATGAATGGGACGACAGCGACCACATGATGTTCCGCTGCCCTCTGTACGAGAACAAACGAAGACAACTGATACAAGCTGTGATGCAGGAGAACGAAGTGTGGCCATGTCCGGCAAGTCTTCTTCTCAGCAACAAAGACATTTTCATAAAATTCAATGACTTTATTCACCAAATTAAGGTGCTCAGCTAACTGAGTGTGTGGAGGGCAACCTCTCTATCACATGGTCTCTATCTTAGCGCCGCGATTCTTCACTCAGGACTTCAGGCGGCCTTAGTTTATGTTATTAACATCTGCAAGCCAACATCGAGATCTGCTTTATTCTGTACAGTTTTATTTTGGCTAATTGTAAAGGGCATATATATGTTCAACCCACTGTAATGTATATTTTCTGTTTAATTGTGCTATGTACTTTTGATTATTGTATCTCCTATGTAATATCTGGACTGCTGCGTCAGTCTTGCAATTGTGATTGTTACCTCTATTATTTGGTTCCCAGCTGTCCTCATGTGATCCCTTTTACTTTTCCTTCTCTTCCCCCATTCCTCTCCCCCTCCCCCTTCTTCTTCGGGCTATACGTATTGGTAAGGCCGTCTCTTTCACAACTGTCAACTGTAATTATGTAATTTTAAAAATTTTTATCATTTGATTTATTTTGTTTTATAATTTTAATAACTTTAATTATATTGTACACTAGCAGATAAGCCAGTTGTTTCCTGGGCAAAAAAAATAAGAACAAACAACATTAAACAAAAACCAAATAAAGAGTCTGTGATTGTCATGCTTATCGCAATACTTGAATGGTATGAAATTGTGAGGTTGCAAAGTTGCGCTAAAAGTCAAAATGGAAAAGAAGTGCCAATTCATATGTGGGTGTGATAGACACCAAGTCAGACTCAACAGTTACAAACATATCATACCGATTTATTTATACATAAAAATGTGGCTTACAACAATACTATTAGAGTTGAATTCCTATGGATCCTTCATTCCTCTTGTTGAAGTTGAGAAATGCAGTAGAGGTATTTTTGTGTTAAATATCCCAGGGTAATGTCTTCAGCAGTCCACAGAGGAGTGAAATCCTTTGTTTAGTGAATTGCACATTGAAATAAAGAAAGTCAGCAACCAGTTAGTACCAGTGAATTCGAAGGATGATGTTCAGAGAAGCCTGAGGAGACTTGGAGAAACATGGAGAAAACTTGGAAAGATATGGAGAAATCTGGAATGACAGGGAGAGAAAGACTTCTTTGCCCTTGAATTCTGAGTTTTTGATTAATTTCGACCTTTGATCAATTATCCTGGTTGGTTATCTCTCCTCATCTCACTTTCTAAATGGTTGTCACTCATTAAGAAGTGTAATGAGATCTGAACTGAGATTGTGGGATGAGTCAACTTCAACATTTAATCCAATCCCAAGCAGAAATAGTTGATTTTAGGACTTACATTGTCTATTTTACTTTTGTCTATTTTCTAAGAAATGTCTTTCTTTTCTTTTCTTTTTTTTACATTTATCATTAATATTCCCTTTTATGGCATAAAACATATCATTTACATTATTAATGAATTTTAATTCTTTGGAATCACACAATTAATGAATTGTGTGATTCCAAGGCATTTCCAGAGCCTCACAAAATAACAAAATTTCATTGATCAAGTAGACAGGAATTAAAAATATATCTTAAATTTTTTAAAATACCATATTTTCAATTCTGCCGAAGAATGCCTCCTGAGAGAACTTTTATGGGAAACTGGCCTTATTTAGATGTCACTAACAAAAAAAAAAAAAAAACGCCCAAAAAATTCCACATGATCAAACCCATTGGTGATGCTCAAACTCATGAACAACTACCAGTGTTAGGTAGTTCTATCCATTTGGCCACTGGTGGGCACTTATTAGAATTAAGAAAATACCTCTCAGAAAAAAAAATCCAAAATTGTTAGATGTAGAAAATTAAGTATTTATGTAATTTTTACAGTGTAACACTTTCAACTGAATGCACATGAGTGCTCTGAGCAACCTGTGGCAGTATTAATACATTGCATCTACTTCCCATTACATCATTGTCACAGTAATTAAATAACTATAATTTTTTTAATTATATCCTTTTTTGCATGAATTGTATTTTATTTATCATCATCATCATCATCATCATCATCATCATCCTTTCCTGCTGATAACCAGAGGGTGTACAGGTCAACATGGTAAAAAATCAAACTTTTTTATCATCACCATCCACTACTTTTCTCCAAACTCTCCTATCAAAAGTTATTAGCCTAGAGTAAAGTTAAATTTGATTATTCCAAATTTTTAAATAATTGTCAAATGTTCTATAATTTGATATTAAAAAACTCCTGATAATGGTCTATAAAGTAGGCTTAAAACACTAATTTGAAATTATATCACTAATGGTTTATACTTTGATTAATAAATTTCTAAATGTCTATTTTACTGAAATTTAAAAGAAAGCACTCACATTAATATTTTTGACTCTATCTGGTTCATTTCAGAAACTATTTTTATTTAATGTATTTTAACTTTTATGAGCAAACATTATTTATTTATTTCAATGATGAAAACTTTTCATGAATGCATTGCTCTCTAATATTCTTGAAGATTTAAAGAAAACAATTTTTACATTACAAGCAAGGTCAGATTTGCACATAACTTAAACAAGCTGCAGCTTCACATTATGAGTCTACATAACTTAGGGTTTTACATTTTTATATATATAACTATAGTATTTGGTGGAGGTGAGGAGCCTTTTATATGTTGTAGCTTAAGACCACAAAAATTATAAGTTAATTCCTGATTACAAGACTATATTTTGTAATCAGGGGTGACTCAATAACAAATTAGTAGAAATAAAAAATTGAATATTTAAGTTTGCATTTATCTATATCTATAAATGAGAATGTTTGTTTGTTTGCTATACACTCCTAGGCTGTTTGACAATTGCTACAAAACTCTGCAGTTCCATTAACATGCTTCTAACTTAGAAAATGTCATACATCCCACCCCAAAATATTGACTAAATTTTTATATACCAATTAATTTTGTCCACATTCTATTTGCTGGATTTACAAGTAGTGTTATCTATTAATAAAAAAAAAAAACATAACTAGATACTGTATATAAACATAAAAGAATGATACATCAAAATATCTGACAACACAATAACACCAATACAGAATTTGTACAAAAAAGGTTTTAGATTTTTAACTATTGCATATTTCCTGCCATGGTTAGACATTCCACATCTTTATCTGTTTAGCATTAAGGCATTCTCCATAAATGTTTTGTTAATACTCTAGATTTGTTTGATCATGGTTGTATGGGAAGGCAATGAAACATTCCTCAACATCCTTATATTAATAATAATAATAATAATAAAGGAGGAAAGGAAGGTCTGTCTGCTTTTGCAAACTTAGCCCACTACGAAGAGAAAGGAGTGAAGAAAAGGTTGAAGGAAAGGTTCTGAAGGGAGAAATATAAAGGAAAAGGGGAAAAAGTAATGCTGAAAAAGGTTATTAGGACCTCAGAGCACTGCATCGGAAATTATTAATAACCAAAATTACAAAAGTTGACAAGACCGTTATACAGTATTAACAATTACGAGAAATGGTCCGGTGACAGTAAAATGCAAAACCCATTACATATGAGTAGGTATAAACTAACCTTGAACACTACAATGTTACAATAACATTAAGAACTGGTTACAATTTTAACACACAGAGAGAATGTAAATATCAGCTTACTATGATATAATAATACAGATTACATAGTACGTGAGGACCCAATACATATAAATGGGAATATTTTTTTTTCATCTAGAATCTAAAACTAAACTAATACTAGACAACTAAACTATGTACAGAAGAATTCTACATGGCCGATCAATCAATCGCTGATAACATCACTCTTCTGATTTTTCACTGTCTTCCTGCTCAACTTGTCTGTTCTTGTTTTCATTCTCAAGAATTTTTTCTTTCCTGTAGAAGTCTGGCAGAAGAGCCCTAGTGCTTTCAATAAACCTTTCAAAACACTTCCAGAGATTTTTCTTATCAAAAATGTTTTGTAGTGTCGGTGGCCAATTATGACCTTCTTGAAGACATTCCCTATAGAATGGAATGCGTTGATCCTTATATCATTCACAGTGGAATATAAAATGAATGGCATCTCCTACACTATTATTGTCGTACTGGCATTTATTAGTGTTTCTCTTCTTAAAGTGGTAGAGGTAGGCCATAAAATTGCTGTGCCCCGTTAAACATTGGGTGGTTTCGGATCTAGGTTTGTAGTAATTAGCCTTGATGTGATTAGTAATAGAGGGAATAAACTGGTGGCAAAGTCTCCCCGTTGTAGAATTATTCCAATTTTCCTGCCATTCAAGTAGTGCCCTTTCATTTAAGGAATTTTTCAGTGTTGATTTTGGTAACCTGGTATATGTATCCTGTGTCTTGAGAGTACCAGCCATTTTGGCCAAAGAATTGGCCAATTCGTTTCTTTTATGTCCTTTATGAGCTGGTATCCAACTGAATTGAATATTGCGGGTGGTACTGAGATATTGTGCTACTTTAATAACTTCTTTGCCCAGTAGCGTGATGTTTTCAGTTTTTGCCAAGACATGAAGAACCACCTTACTGTCAATAAGGAATTTTATGTTACCTTTGTATTTATTTAAGTTATCTTTTATTTGGGTGATTGCTTTGTACGTGGCCCATAGTTCAGCTTGTGTAATGCTACAATGTTTAGCAAGTTTTAATCTGGCCTGGTATATTGTCTTATTGTTGTTGTTTTGAATGCACACACCAGCTCCCACTCCGCACTCTTGCTTAGAACCATCTGTGTACACTATCCACTGAAAGTATCTGTTTGTTTCGGGATTATAATCGAAACTTATTTCGTAGCTGTGCATGTCTGCTGGGTGTAGTTGGAGGCATATATCATTACTAGTTCTATCAATTTCATATTTTTTAATAATATCAGGTATATTCCAGTAGCTGTTTGGAATCATTTTATTTTTAATACGTTTTTCAATATCCTCCTGTGTGTAACTGTGTAGCCGAATATTAGTGCAGAGCCAATTCCAAACTGTTTTTCTTGCCGTGATATGTATTGGCATTAGTCCAGCCAGTACCAGTATTGCATCTGTCGGAGCTGTTCGATAAGCACGAGTAATCCTTATTGCTGCTCTTCTCTGTATCGACAGTAATTTTTTGCAAACGTGTGTTGTTAAGTGCGTCTTGCCATACAGGGACAGCGTATAAAATAGCTGGCTCAATTGCCATCTTATAAATTAATTTGCTGTTTGTAAAGTTTAATCCCCAGTGTTTTCCAATAATCCAATTGAGGAGGTTAGCTCTTTGACTCGTTTTCTTGCTAATTTCATTCACGTGATTGTGCCAACTGAGCTTTAGGTCGAAGAATATTCCAAGGTATTTCAAAACTTTCACCTGTTTAATTCTGTTATTATCCATATGAGGTTTAAGGGTTTTTTGTAACTGTCCACGTTTATTTTTTCGAGTACACACCATTGCTTCACATTTTGCATAGTTAATTGGGAGCATCTGTTCCTTGCTCCATTGCAGTATTTTGTGAAATGTTCCATTAGCTTCATCGACCAGTTTATCACAATTTTTATTAGCAAAACTTACTAACACTGTATTCTTCCTATTTTTATTGATGTTGTATTTGTGTTCTTTAATCCACTGTGCAAAATTTCTAATTGTGTATATGATGTTTACTCTCTTCAACCCATTACTACCCATTTTTGCTGGAATTATGTAAATCCTTGTTTTGCTGTCCTCTGATATCTTGTTCTTATCATTTCTTAAGTACTGATAGAAAGTGAAATTACATTTGTATATGATCCTAGTGTTGAATAATTCTGCTAATTATTTAAGTATCAAGTTCAATCAGGCAGATAATATAAACATTGAGTATCTTTTAGGGATGGTGTTATGTTTGTTGGAAAAAATGCCTGGATCAGACAGTTGATCATTTTAACTTTGTAACCTAATGATATTACTATCTGCTTTATCCTGAATTTTTGCACAATGGCAGTGGTTATAGTTTCATGGGAAACCAGGCAAATTTAAATTAGGGGCTCTATGTACAGTGTTGACTTCAAACATTTTCTTCATAGGAATTTTTGGGGAATCCCTGGTATCCTCATTCATTTTTAATGCGACCTTTTGCAGACTAAGTTCTTTGCTGTGCCAGTGCACCCTGCGCCACAGTAGAAATCTAGGGTTCCCAGATATGGTCCAAATTTAAATTCTGATATTCTTACTATGGTAATGAGTTTATAAAAGATTTGTTTAGGGCCCCCTGTTAGTGGGGTGTGGCTACACACCTGTTTTCTTTTATTATTATTATTATGTTGGGTTTTGTGAGTTATACTCGGTACACACCGGTGGCTGTGTACTATGCCGGACCAACGTCAAGGCATAGCAACCAAAACAAAACTAAAATTAAATAAGTGTGTCAGTGTGTGTGTCTGTATTCAGGAATTTCCTAACAATATGGCATGTATTCAATATAGTGGCCTTCTGTAATGTGATGTATGTATTTCTACTCAATTGTAATGTTCCCAGACTTTTGTGTAGTGTGTGAGGTATCACACCTGTACAGGAGAGAACGACAGGTACAATAAGCACTCTATCCATCCTCCACAGATGCCTTATTTCCTAGGCGAGTTCTGTGTACTTGCTGATTTTTTCTGTGCATGTGTTTTGTACATTGTGANAACTAATTCTATGTCTATGTTATCAGTGATAGATGAGGAAGTGCCTGTAGTATCATTAGTGGTAGTTGTTGTATGTGTGCTATTATCAATGCTTGTTGCTGGATTATGCTGACAGGTTACGTGATCTTCATTAATGTTAAATGTTTCTGTCTGTTGATGTATTTGATCAGCAACCTGTTGTTTGATAAGTTCAAGTGTTGGTTGTGGGATAAGGCTGTTGTGTATAATTGTTCGTTTTTGATCAACAACCCTTTGTTTGGTGACAGTGAGGTGAGGATATTGTTGTGTGAATCTATGGTGTAGTTGTTGTCTGTATGCTGTCATGTTTGTTTCGAGTTTTGTGATGGTGTAGTAAGTAAGGATGATAAACTTGTTCATTTCTGTTGTCCATTTCATCCGTTGGCATGGTTTTCCAGCCTTTGTGGTCTGTGGATGCATTGCCACAGAAACACCAAAGCCAGGTTGATTCCTCACATCTGTTGAGGGCATTGCAGTAGCCATGTTTGGGCCGGCACTGCTTTCGCCACCGGTAACCAAGAGCCTATTTTTCGAACGTGAGCCTCTGCCTAACCCACGAACGCGGACCTTGTTAACCCGGGCGACGTCCGAGCCAGTATCATACTTAGATCTGGTTACTACCATGATAATTATCTCCACATAATGTGGGTGTATGGTCACTCTTAGCTTCATTTCTCCCCATAGATCTTACTGGCATGGGTGTCCCTACCAGGAGCTTGTGCTCCAGCCTGCATTGCCCTATGGTTTAGTAAAATTACTGGGCTCTCCCACCACGACCAAGTGTGGTGACCATGGTAGAGTTATTATTATTATTATTAGTCTGTATAGTTTTAGTTTAATTTAAATTCTAGAATTTTCCTTCTTTCCGATTTCTTTGTTCCTTTGTCTCGGACTTTGGAGAACTTGCCTCACCCCTAACCCATCAGGAGATAGCGTTAGAACAAAAGGGAAAACGAGGCTGGAGGAAAAAAGGAAGAGTTTCAAGAAGCATTCTTGTGCCGGACTCAGAGAGAGAGAGAGACATGAGTGGCAGCAGGCTCTGAAACGGAAAGTCAGGGAGCACTGCAGAAGGAGGCCGTAAGAAGTGGATCGGCAGAAGAGTTGGGTCGACGATTATAGAGAAAAAACCCCAGAACGGACGGACCCAAATTGTTCTAAAAGGAGAACAGATGAGAAAGAAGCTGAGACGAGAAACGGTGGAGAACTAACAGGAAAATTGGGTACCCTCTGTCCTTTAATTCTTCTTATTTTCCCTTCTACCTTTCCTATCTCTTAGTTTAAGTTAGTTTAAGTTTACGCGCACAACTAAATTTGTCGGGAGGTAGTTACCAAGAAAGTAACTACCGGTCTGTTGGTATACCTGGTCACTCAGGATTTTGGAAATGTTTGTAGGTAAACAGCGGGAATCGAAACCTATTCTGTATATATATATGTTTCAATGTTAGCGCGAAATTAAACTTGTTTAATTGGTAAAACGTGTATGTGTTTTCCTGTCCGCACTGTACATTTCACAGGGGCCCCAGGCAATTGCCATTTTTTCCCATAGTATAATGTGCCACTGTACAATGAGTATATGCCCTCCTGATTAATATCCTAAATGCTGCTAGTTTGCATCAAAGAGGGTCATACAAACAAGCTACTGTAGTATTGAAATGGATAGGAAGACAGTATGATGTGCATCTCAGTATAGATTTGCCAAAGTTTGAGTTTGAGATTATATCACTGTTTAAGATGGTGGTTTATTCCTTGAAACTAAATTACAGTATAGATAGCATAAAATTTATTAATGTTAAATCACTAAAAATAATATTTTCTCTTTTTAAAATAAAAATTATTACATTAGAATTGAATTTTAGATTAAGATTTCATTCAATAACTGATCACTGTACAACTATTATACTTCACTTTGATCTTAACAAAAAAAATCAAATGAATTATTATTTTATTAAATTATTATTTTTGGACTGATGTAATACATTTAAAAATGGCAGATAAATTAGATTGTAATTTGAAATGTAGATGATAAACGATAAATAACGATAAATATGTATGATTTGAATGTAAAATAAATTCAAAGTAACCTAAATTGTAAAATATGGTATTGTGTAATTCAAGGGATGAATATAAATATATAAAACTAACTTTTAAATTCAAAAATATAAATGTTTATTTCAACATTAAAACAAATTGTTTAACTTTTAAAATATATTTAATTTTTTTACTTAGAATTTAATTATAAATTATGTTAAAATTAAAGCATTCACACCTCATTAAAAATGAATTAAAAACACTATAAACAAATGACCCTGTATAAATAAAACATTACAAAAATACAAAAAATAATAGATATAAATGCAAGCAATTAAAAGATTTTTGTAACGTTTTTGTTTTTCTCATTAATAATTATATAATTATTTAAGAATTATAAATTTTTCTCTTAATATGAATTTATGATTTTACTTAATAAAAGTAAGATCAATCTGTGATTACAAATATTTTTTAAAGGAAGTTTATAATAATGAATTTTATTAACATTATTTTGTGAATCTAAATAGAGAAATCTGGTATAAAATCTATCAAAAAAACTATTAAATGAAATAAATTAGTGAATTTTATTCTCTTTTATCTATCACAAATTTTACTAAATACATAATTTTCAATTTTCTCATAAAAAACTGTGATTGTGCTGTTATAATATAGTGATAATGATATATTAAGCAAAACAAATTTGTCAAATTAATTTTATAACTGTTGGATTTTTTAAAATAATTTTTCACAATTTGTATTATTGTATGCACTGGAATAATGAAATATCTTTTATAGTTTGCAGAGTATTTCTTAGAAAATATAAAAATGGAATAATAATTCTGTTTGAAAAAAAAAAGTGAATTCACAATAAATGTTCTAAAACATTACAATAAATTACCAGTATAGTAATTACTAAATTCTTTAAATACTCTTTTAACTTTCTCTGAGAAAAACTGTATCTCCAAATTATATTAAAGCTTGTCACTAACTGATATTCCACCCAGGCTTCTAAAAAAACAAAAACAGGACAGGAGGTCTTACCAAAGACTGAAGCCAAAGACAGGGCCAACAGAGAGCAAGGAAGCCATATACACTCACTTCAGTGGTACCACAGGGATGTTCTTCCAAAGCAAAGGTATCTGTGCTGTCTGGATGCTGCAAATAAAATACTTCAATTAATTAAATTTTATTTATAAATTTACAACTGTTCCAAAACTTATTATTCAAATTGATGAGGAATATGATAAATTTACATTTAAAAATATTTAAATATATAAATTTTAAATAACAATTACCTAAAGATACTCTACATTTATACAAGTCTAATTTAAAACCATAATTGTGATTCCCAAGTAAGATACAAATCTCACATATTGAAATTTTAAAGAGTATCAAACTGAAGAGATGAATTTTCATCTTATGATCATAAAGTTTGTAAAATAATGATGAGATGGATGTAGTGGCCAGATTTCCTGGTTTTCTGGGACTGGCCCGAATTTTTCCAACTGCCATCTAGCAACAGGAAGACTTTATTCTAAAAATTGTTCCTACAATGAAGTATCTTTTTCCACATTTTAAATTTATTTCTATGACTGACAGAGTAAAAATACACATCTATTGCATGCCCTATAACTGAAGTGTCTCAGTATCTTTAAGAACTTGATCTGTCCTGGATTTTATCCTCAAGTATCTGGCTACCCTAGATAGAAGTGAAAGCAAATATCTTGCTTAATAAAAATGCTTCATTAAGAAATAATAGAGATTCCTCAGTGACAAAAAAGAGAGCATATTGTACTAAATTATGAGCAATCATATCAATGTTCATTAAACATCACTTGTTGGAGTCATTATGCAGTGCAAGTTAAACATCAAAGATTGACATTTCTCACAACCTGATCTGGACCAATTTTATCTGGATACAGGGAAATGGTCATTTGGGAAAAGATGAGAACAAGTTGAAGCCAATCAGAACATTTAATCTGAAAGCAAAAACTATAAAGGCCCAAATCTCAATGACATGATGTTATTTGTTCCTTGTGCTCAGTTTTGTCATGAGTGCTGTAAAGATCCATAACTCATTTATATCTATTCTCCACCATTTCTGAACTGTGAAGTGTCATCCATCCTAATAAATCCATTCCACTTGTGTATGTATGGTGCTGCCACTATTCTTGGACTTCATTTTCCTGTGCTAAAGCCAATGTACAGCACTGCCAAGGCCTGATCTTATCCAACAACCTACAACAAATGATCTCATTGACAATCTATGATGAATTGTCTACAGTCATGTTGCCTCTTGTCCATGACTGGTCCAGGATATTTGTTTTTGGACATTTAAATTCCTCAAACACCTTTGAAAAAAGAGGCTACAAAATCATTCTGTAAGTGAATATTTATGTACAGTAGACCCCCTATAACACTGTTGATAATTCCATGTTATATGAATTCCATGTTGTATGAGTCACTTAAATTTTACAAATACGTGTGCCGGGCTGTGAACGGCTCACGTATTTGTAAAATCTAAGTGACTTGTACAACATGGAATTCATATAACATGGAATTATCAACAGTGTTATAGGGGGTCTACTGTATAAATAAACATATATCTGTAAAGACATCCAGTCTCTGAATCCATTAAACCCACAAATGTATACACACCCCTCTATCCATCCTGAATTTGATTTTTTTTCCCTTTTACTCTCCCATCATCAGCAACCTCACATAACTTTCTTAAAAATATAAGAAAGTTAACCTAAATTATAATTAACTATATAATTATACACAGAAAAATAATAAAATAAACTTATAAGTAACAGTTTACACAAGAAAAACCCTTCAATATTCCACAATAACTATTCACTTGCAACCTTGAGTTTATGCACTTTTTATGAAAATTAATAACTCAGAAAGAGAGATTCACTGCTTTGCTATAATTTTCTGAAAGATAGTTGTAGTAGTTTTTTCTTGTTGATGACGTTATAATTTATTTGTATGTGGCATGTATTTATATTTGAATTTTGATGAAGATTTTTAAAAAGCAAAAATTTCCTCTAAAAGTCATCTATGGTGCTCAAAAGCATGTGGGAATTTAATTTATTTTATATTTTTTTAGTTATATTATTACACAGAAATGTATAATAATATAACTAAAAAAAATATAAAATAAAAGATGCAATCTTATAGTATCTTTTACTTTTCCTTATTGATACACTGAACTATAAATGTTATTTAATGTATTATCAATTCAAAAAACAAGCATTTTTTAATTATATTTAAAAAATGCAGTTAATTTTTCAAATTTTAAGGTTTTAGAAATATTAACAGTTAAACAAAAAACAACAGTAATTACATCAACATCCCAATAATTTGATGTATTAATTAATAATCAACCAACCAACAGCTGAAATAATCACATAGAAATTATCCTACAAATTTGTAGGATAATTTCTGCCTGATTATTTCAGCTGTTGGTTGGTTATTAAACAATTAGTAATTATTGATTTGCAGGAACTAGTTAACATATTTATTTAAATTTTAGAAGTTATTTTTTGATGCATTAAAACAAAGAATGTTTTATATGCCATTTGTCTTATTGCACTGCAATTTGAAAAAATTGTAGACCTATAAATTTCCACTGTCATCTGTCCATCCATCTTTTCTTAATTAATCTCAAGAATGGAGTTAGATAGATGAATGACTAGATCAGATATGGAAACCTTAGGGGCAGGAGGCCATGATTAACTATATAAGAACTTCTGATGCAAACCGGAAGTAATGTTATTTCAATTGAAAAATTTCCCCTGAAAGGCATTAGTTAGATGACTGGCAAGACTCAATTGTTAAAGAAAAAGTATAATGTATAGGGGCAAGTCACTACTATCAATAATTTGAAGTGGAGAGAATGTGTTTTAAATTAAATTAATTTAAAATATGATTAAAAATTGCAACACAGCATTGTGACAATGTCACAATAAATAATTGCTTGTTCTTTTATATTTTTATTTACTGAGTTATAATTTTATGAAAAATTTCAAAAAAATGCTGCTTAAAAATAGAATGTTTTTTAAGAAAATAAACAGTAATAAATAACAGTAAATCTGATTTCATTAAAAATTTAATTTAATTTGTTAAAATAAAACATTTTTGAGATTTAATATAAATTTTTAAATCCATAAATAATAATAGAATTCATTCATTTGAATAAAATATTAATCATTCATAATTTGACAGTAATGAAAAGTTTAGAAAAGTTCTATAAAGTAATAAGTGCTTTTAATTGGTGTACTTAGGATCCTTTATTGTATATAGTAACTAAAATATATCTGGATTTTTTGGAACATTATATGACACATTTGTTATAATTTCCTGCAGTAATCTGTGGGTTATCCGAGTTTAAAGTCAATTTGAAAGCAGGTGCAAGCTATCATACTAGGAAATTATGGTATATTAAAATGCCTGTTCTAAGAAAATATTTAAAATTTGTATTTCAATGATTTCTAAAATTTTTGCAATAATATTCCCTTGCTCTTGCCATAAAACAATCTAAATTAATATTTGCTTTAATAAATGATTCATTCAAATTTTATTCAATTAGATTTAAAAACTTTATTATAATTTTTGTAGCATACATACAAATGAATATAAAAATAATAAAACTGTTAATATGACAGATAAATTGTTTCTCAGCATAAAGTTGTCAAAAACAGTATCATCAATGATAATGCCAGTCACAGTTCTTTCCAACTATTTTTTGAGAAATAATTAATAGCTA
Organism: Centruroides sculpturatus; assembly: GCF_000671375.1. Classification (NCBI taxonomy): domain Eukaryota; kingdom Metazoa; phylum Arthropoda; class Arachnida; order Scorpiones; family Buthidae; genus Centruroides; species Centruroides sculpturatus. Next base: position 425,729 of record NW_019384442.1, read on the forward strand.
AATCCATTTTAGCTATTAATTATAATAGCTATTAATAGCTAAATCCATTTTATACAAAATATTGAAATTAATATCTTTTATGATATCATTGTCAATACCACTTTTGTTTAAATGACAAAAGATCATATGTACTGTACAAAACCTCATTAAACAAAACATGTTTTATTATTATTATTAATATTAAAATAATTGTTTTATGAACTTTGCAACCAATTATTATTTACTTAAAAAAATGAAAACTTAAATTTTCCAAAATAAGATGTACATGTACCTGTAAAATTTGTCAAAATAAGATGTCTATATTTTTTATAGGTATACAGATTATGGGATAAGTTCAACATAAATATATACGAAACTATAAAATTAATATAAATTTTTCAATTATAGATGTAATTGTTTATCGCATAAATTTGTGAAGTGGGAGCTCTTAGTAATATTTACTAGTATATCTTTAATATTTTAATAAATTGTAATAAATACCATACCCAGAGTGGCAAACATGTCATGCAAGAGAATTTCATTTAAATGTAAATGATTTTTAAAAGAAATAATGTTTATTTAAAATTTACAAAGTAAGTAAAATTGGTTACAGAATTTTCATTAATTATCATTGCTTGTTGATTTCTTTTTCATTTTCTTTTATTGATTTTTATGTAAATATTTTTCAAAGTAATATTAATCCTGGTTTTTATTATAGATTTTGTATTATTTGATAGTTAAATATAAATTATATTAAATTGATGTGAATTCCCTGGATAAGAAACTATGTTTAAATTTATACCTCATACCAAGAGCGTCGCCAGCCAATGGGCCAGGGGGGCAAGACAATATAAATTGATAGAAGATATGAATTGTATGTAGGTAAAATAAAAATGATTCATAAAGGTTTAATCATTTACTATGTACCTGAGAAGAAATATCTTAATTAAAACATTTTTTTAAACTTACAAGAAGCCTAAGATGATTATTTTAATTAAAACTTAGCATTTAAATAATTTTTTTGAATTTCTAGGGGAGCAGCTGCCCCCTCCTGCCCCCCTTGGCGACTCCTTTGCCTCATACTTTAACATTTTATGAAATTTAATCTTTATCCTATCTTTGAAATTTATTGGCACACACAAAAACAAAATGAGTATTTTATTATTTTATGCAAGCCTATTTGGGCTTGCTATCCATAAACTAAATACATTATATCTAATATTATTATTTAGTAAAGTTCAAGGTAGTGTCAGTGTCAAATTTGAAACATTTCTGGAGATATTTTTACCAAATTCCACATCTCTGCAATGTTAGTCAGTACTAGGGAAACCTAACAAAGAGCGAGGGAAAAAAAAACATTATCATTCTGCTCTATCCACACATCATTACAACCGACTTACTCTATACACTAGGCATACTTAAGGTTTAATTTTTTTTAAAATAAGTAATAATTGATTGCTTTATAACATAATATTGTTTTGTAAGTGTTAGAATAATAATGAAACATGTTACTTTATCCAATAAAGTTTTGTATAAACATTCCTTCATCATATTTGCCAACCTTTAAAATGGAAACATTGGTAGAAAAATGCTGAATTTTGCATAAAACCACTGACAACATAAAAACCGAAAAAATGTTTTAACAACATTGATATTGCACAATGTTTATATTAAATAGCTTTATTAAACAAATTTTAATGTTATCTCTGCATATGATATCTTAAAAAGCTATTGCCATAAACACTGTCAAGAGTATGGCAATAGCTTTAAAGTCTTTAATATTACAATTTAAATAAAATCAAATATTTTACAAGACTCATCATAAATCTACACCTAGATTTACGACGTGTTCCATCTTGATATGTCATGAATCTTAATATTGCATGATGAGTGGCTTTTGTTATATGCCTTTGTGTGATGTTTTGCTTTGTTAATAATTTCTTTTGTTACGATACAATGTACTCATGACAGTTTCCACCTGTCAGTTTATTGACTTTCACTGCAGTTATTAAGGATAATAATTTTTCTGGATATTTATCTTTTTCTTACCACACTGAATATCTTTTCCTTTTGCCACATAGTAATGCAGGAAGGCCCTGCAATGCTGCGTGGTAAAATCATTTTCAGCCTTACTATTTTACAAAAATTTGTAATCTTTGCAAAATAGTAAGGCTGATGATGATCTTTTCTTGAGAAAGTTAATACCCTATGACCTGTATATTCTTAGGTGATAAATTGGATGTTTCTTCTTTTTGAGCAGAGAAACTGAAGTACTGTTCAATAATTTGGTAAAACTGTAAAAGTAACTCGCTTCCTTCCGCTGATGAGTTGGCCAAAATTGATTTAACCACCAACATGATGGCACTAAAATTTCCATATTTAAACATGCAATTTATCTTATCTTCCATTTAAAATTATCACATTTGACCTAAAATATCAACATACATATATAAAATTATTAATCTTGGTTCCTTCCCAAATGAAGGAATCTGAGAACATTGTTCTGATTTGCTTCACTCATTCATAATAAAATACATACACTGTCTTTGGTATATATACTGGTGTTAAACTCGTTAAATGAAGTGTTTATGTGATAATAACAAATTCTTTAAAAATGTACTGTACCTCACAAACTGATGCTTTAAAAATGCTAGAAAAAGGGAAAAGCAGTCTGTCCAATGACAGAGCATACAAAATGCTGATGGTTGGCAACTATATTTCATACACATAGATGTCTTCATGAGCTTTGTGCAATGTGGTTTTGTCTATGGGATTTTGTTTTATGAACTTTTGCCATTGCTCTGGCCAAACTAAAAAAATAAAAATTTGCTAATTCAAAAGACTCATGAAGTTTTGGAAAGAATCCATTAATTTTATCATTGTCTTTCACTTCATTTTAGTCTTGTGCAATTTACTTTGGGAAACCCAAGGTATTCCATTAAATTGTTGTTGCATAGAATGAATATTAATAGATTGATTTGTTCACTTGAAATATATATTTTTGGTAATAGTGTAAGATTAACTTAATCCCCTAACATTTATTAAAAAATTACCTTTATATTAAATGCTTTTTGCAAAAATTAGCCAACTATTTAAATTAAATTATAAGGATTGAAACTTTAATAGTGCACCTAAACTTATTGGATAAAAGACAGTATTTTGATGTTTCTGAAGAGAAATAGCAAGATTACACAGCACTCTTGAGTGTACTCTGACTTACCTGTAAGTGGAACTGTTTTACCCTGCCTAGTATAGACCTGCACTGTAGCAATGCAGAGAGCAGACAATGTTAGAAAGCAATCAATTCAAATCATGTACAGTACAAATCATGTGGTTTGAAGTTGCAGCAGTTTCATCCAAAACTATTTTCCAGTTAGAGGATGGTTGCTGAAAATGGATACCTCGCGTTTTTTTATGCAGCGCTCGAGAAGCGCTTTACAGCGAACACACTGAAAATGGTTTCTAATTGGCCAATACTGCTCGTGACGTCATTTCGCTACACTCTCGCTGCATAAAAAAACGCGGGGATACATTGGTATTTTCTGACATATTCTTGAGGAATGACTAACAAATATATGATGTTTTTTTATTTTGAGGTCAAATGATTGTTGAGTTATATCATGCTATACCTCATATTATAAATTAAATGCTAAGTAATTTGGTACTAGAGGCAGGCATCATGCACCATCTCTTGCTAAGTTTAATAATTATAATTAAATTAATATTTTAATAATTAATTTAGATGTTTTTGAAAGAAAAGAATCAGCCTGAAGTGGGACTTGAACCCACAACTCTTGCTTACTGTGTAGTTGCATTGCCAGTTATGCTAACCAGACCTTTGTCCAACGCTTGCTTCCAAGAACTTATTAATTTAGATATAACTATACTTCATTACTTACAGCATCAGCTGGAGATAAATCAGTGCCTGTGGCCTATAACTCTCATTATGGCACTCAACCTCTAGTGCCAAATTAATTAGCATTTAATTAATAATGATGGTAGTAATATAGCTCAATATAATTCAGCAATAATTTGGCTTTAATATATAACTATTGGGTTTAGATATTTATATTTTTTTGGTTGTTGATGTCTCTAAAGATGGATTGTAGGAATCTGAAAGCATTAGGATAATGAAGATGTTAACTCTGGAAAAGTGGTTATGGTAAATAATTTTATGTGGAAGTCAGTGGCGTGCGGTAGCGTTTGATGATAGGGAAGCTGTGCCAGCCCTGAATAGACTTATTGGAAGTGTAATACGATATTTTGGTGTGTACATCCACAAATGCACAAATACCTGTAATCTGGCTGATTTACATAATTTTAAATATTTTCACCGTGGAAGGAAGCTGTTCTGTATTCGACAATACAGCGTTTCCATTGGAAATATGCACATACGAATTCATATTCAAATATACAATAGCAATCTTATCATTTTTTTCACATGTAGTATAGAAATTTGTAATAAGATACACAATGCGATTATAATAAAATATTAACTTTAATTAATTCAAAGTACGTTAAAATACGAAAATAATCGCACGATATGTATATTTTAGAAAATACAAGGGAAACAGCACTTCCACAGCTTCCATGGATGGCACGCCACTGGTGGAAGTTATTTTATATGTTTATTTTGGGAAAGAAAATAATTATGAAGACAATGAGACTGTTTGTTGATATTTGGTTACAAAATTAATGTAGAATCATTGTAGTCTTTGGTACCACAATTTGAGGCTGTTGTGCTAGTGAACACCATGCTTATTAGGAAGGGCCTTTTGGTGCCTCAAGTACTAGATTTATGTGAGGCATTGTTATTCATTACTGTAAATAATTACTTTTGTTTTGATGGCAATATCTACAACAAAAAAACATGACATATCAATGAGCTCACCTCTCTGCTGCAATAACCAAAATTATTATGGGGAACATTGAAACAAAAACCTTCAATTTCCCACTTACTATGTGATACCCTCTCCTTTACCTATGATATATAGACAACATCACTTGGGATGGCTCTGAGGATAAACTATTAACATTTATAGAAATGCTGTCCTTGTTCTACTCTTTCATTTCATTCACCATGGAATATGAGATCAATGATAAAATTTCATTCTTGGATCTGCTTATATACAGATCTCCAGATGGAATTACATTCCGTGTTCCATAAATTTAATGCCCTGCCCCTTATAATTTCATCAACAGCCTTCCAACCCCAGTAAGTAAATTCAGTCATAACAGCTCTCATATGCAGGGCATTTCTCTCCCCATTTAGTCAGTTAGCAGTTGACAATGACTTGTGGTTAATATCAATTGCAGTAGGTAAGGCAGATTATACACCTGCAAAATTCAAATACCTGGTTAACCATGTAAAAATAATTCTCTTTCCATCATCCACTCTGTACAAAAAAAAAAAGGACCTTACCAATATAGAAATTACAATACCATAAGGTTACTGTCATTAGTATCACATGCACATTCAAAAAGTTCAGGTTTATTGTCCCACTAACTCCCAACCTACCTTACATAGGCTGTTATGCAATGACAAAGTTGACTTGTTGGAAAAATCGGGAATATATGCCAATGCCAAACCTTTACAACACAGTCTCTTAGGGGTAACAATTAATTATATTAGCTACTACCAGAATTTTCAGAACACTTGTCTAAAAACATCAGGAAGACATAGGAATACTACAGAACTGGCCAAAAGAATCCTATATCATGATTATGAACCCCTCTGGTCCCATGTGTTAATTTTAAACAATGCCAGGATAGAAGAATGTTATTCCTATAGAAGGAATTTTATATCTCCTCTCTCCTATTGTAACAGTACACTTTTGACATTCCCAAACTATAGATCATTTTATATAATTGACTAAAATCATAGAACTACAGATTGATATAAAAAAGTGTTTTAATTAAGGAATAGATGCCTAAAATTGTTTTATTTTTATTTTTATGTTTATTATTAACATAACATTTATTAACTTTTATTTTAAATAATTTATAATCTTTATTATCAAACTTTAAATTTCTTACATTTCATGGGCACATAGTTGGAGCATTTTTTAAAAAATGCTGCCTTTTATGTTCCAATTTTATTTAAATATGAAAAATCTCGTTTGATTTGAGTCTAATCAAATCAGCCTGAAGAGGATAGTTGTAAACCATCAAAAGTATATGCAACTTTGTATAACACATTGGTTTTAACTCTGCAAGATGGAGTATGTTATAAAGTAACATTACACTAGATCCTTAAATTATTGTCCATACAAAAATTTCTTAACAATACAAGGGGTGCAGAGGGAGTTCATAACACAATTATAGTTATATTGTTTTAAAAGTAATGGTAATTGCAGCCACAATAAGAAAATCCAAAGACTTGCTCACATTTGATGGAAGGTTAGCTGTTGTTGCGGTTATGGCAGGATAAGAGTGGCATCATCATCTTGGACAGGTTTTGATACATACTTTAGTCCTTTAAAGATTGCATGGTAGACTTGTGATGTAATTTAAACATAAAACTTCTTAGATGAGACATTATCTTCTGTGATGAATCTTGTTTGATAATCAAAAACTTTTTTTAACTGACATGCTCTAAGTATTTTCCCAGCTTCCATAGCATTGATTTTGGCTAGCAGTACACACAGAGTATGATGTAGACAGACATATATTATAAATAATTTTTTAGTTCTAAAATTCAGTTTCCAATGATGATATTTTGGAAAATGTCAGAAATGTTTGAAATATTTTTATTAATTGTGATTATTGTAAATTTATCATCATCAAATTGTCTTGTTGTCTTTATAATTACTTACATATTAACATAAGCCATCATTATTTTATAATTAAGAAAGAATGTTTAATTTTCTAAGTTTCAAATTTATGCGGTATACACTATTCAATAGTATCCTTTTAATTATTTTGATGACCTAAGATAAAGTTTGCAATACTTTAAAAATTGTTGGGCTGCAATTTGTCAGATTGCAGACCCATATATTCCAATTATAGTATGTCCATCCATCCATCCTTCATTAATCTTGAAAACAGAGTTAGATAGATGAAAATTGAGACCAAATATGGAAAGCTTAGGGCTGGAAGTCCCAATTAACTGTATATGAACTTCCATTCTGGACTGGAAGTCATGTGATTTTTAAATTAAAAGACGACTAAAAATTTCAGCCTGGCATTGTGATTATGTAACAAAAATTTTTAAATAAACTTACACATTCTTAAAAATACTAACTGATTTAATGAATTTTGTAAATAAAAATGAGTAAAAAAAATTTTCACCCAATCATGAAATATAAATTTGGCAATATACTACTGAAAATATGATCTTTTAGATTCATTACATTTGTAAAAGAGATAGTGGAAAAGAAATTTACGCAATTATATAAATAAATAAATATAATTTTAAAACATGACACAACAAGAAATGGTTCTTAAATTACAATCTAGATACTATTTTTTTTTAATAATGTATAAAGAAAGGAAGGAAGTGAATGAAAATTTTTTCACCGTAATAAAATCTCAGCATTTATGTTATCAGGAAATATGTGATGTATCAATATAAGTTCTGGTAATTGCATTTTACTGCAATTGGACAACTCACAACACTGGATAATTATTGTTATAATAATACAGGTAACCCCCGTATAACACGGTACTTTTATAACACGGATTCACTCTGACATGGTTTGAGAAATGGGTAAAACTCTCGTACAACACGAAATGTAATAAATTTTTACATATTTAAGTACTAATAGTTCACGAAAATAATAATTTTCGTGAACTATTAGTACTTCAGTGTGTAAATTTTCTTTTCTCGTCTCCATACACATGGTCCTTTGCGAAAATTGTTTCAATTTTGCCATATCTCGACGCTTTCTGCTTCTGGTGTTGCCAGATGTTTTCCCTTATTCTATAAGTGCTTAGCACCATATAAGGAAATTTATAAAGATCTTTTAACTAGAAGCAAGCAATCTAAAATTACATACACTTTTTGCAAAAGGTAAAGCATGAATCTGAAAATAATGCAGAAAATTGCTCAGAGGATAATGATAACTTGCCAAAAATAAAACACTCTTCGGTTAATAGTGCTTTTAGTGATGACAAAGTGATGACAAAGAAAACATTGTTTAATTTATATTAATATGTATCACTTAAGAACATTTTAATAAAGATATTTATCTTAATTATGAAAATATAGTAGCATGTATTTTAATTTTTGGAACCTAACCCTTCTTTTCGTACTAGTTCTTTGATTCGCATAACATACAATTTTTTGGAACGTAACTACCGTGTTATACGGGGGTTACCTGTATAATTAACACATGACTTAATACCTACTAGTAGATTCAATGCAAGTGAAGCACATGAATTCACACAGACACCAACCTTTCTTCTGAATTTTTTCTTATTGATGTCTTTGTTGTTTTTTGTTTATATTTGCATTGAACAACTTTTAAATAAATATTTTCAAACTACTAGTTTATTTTACAAGCAACAACTGTCAACTGACTGATTAAAATTTGAATTTTCGTTAATCTGTGTCCATTGGAGAAGGAGTGAGTGCTAGTAGTGTTAGTGAAAACTTGTTTAATGTTGAAAATGTGCAACATCAACATCATATTACTTGTTCTTGAATTTTTGGGAAACTTTAAACTAAATTTTGAAAAGAAATTATTTTATTCCTTTAAACTAGCTGCTATACTAAAACTAAAAAATATACATAAACAAAACTACCATAACTAATTACTTTTTTCTGCGTTGTTTGATTTATGAAACATTTACTATATTTTGTTTCATCCATATTAATACATTTTTCTTGAATTTCAAGAATAAATTTTAATAAAATTATAGGATGTTTAAAAAAATTTTTTTTACATGAATAAAGATTAATTCTTTACAGACAAAACTTTTGATTTGTCTGTAAAGAATCACAATTGATTATAAAATGCAAAATTGTTTTGGAATACTACTTGTTAAATAGCAAAATTTAATATTTCTCCATATGTTCCATCATTAAAAATATAATACCTATAATCTATTTTCAATGAATTAAAATATTGTAATGTGAATTTTATTACAAAAATGATAATTAAAATTTATTGATGTATTATTATTGATGTATTTGTTATTCAATTCAGAGTTTTCATCTAATAATAATTTAACAGGCTTATCTAAAAGTATTACATTTTATATACAAAAAATCTTTTTTGGATATTTGTTTTTTAAGTGATAATACAAAATGTGATGAAAAAATAGAATTTTTAATATTTTATACATAATTAATGATGTAATTTTTACTTATTAGCAATACAAATCTTTTGATAACTTGATGGATAATACCTTTGGAGTTTTTAATACATTTTAATATTTGACCATTGATATTTTCAGAACTAAAAGTATTGTGTCCATAAGTGATCCCATAACAGTTTTAGCCAGATTTGTTTATAAAATGTTGGGATGTCATATGTATTTCTCTATAATACTTTAAAATTCCCATACTAATATCAGTTTAATAATAATAATTTGATTATCAACTGATATGAAATGTTCATGTTATCATTTCATAGTCTGAAATATCCATTCAAAACAGTTGATATTAAATGATATCAGTGACTAAGGGCATTGCCAAGGGGGCAGCTTCCCCCTAGAAATCCGAAAAAATTATTTAAATGCTACGTTTTAATTAAAATAATCTTCTTAGTCTTCTTGTCAGTTAAAAAAAAATATTTTAATTAAGATATTTCTTCTCCAGTACATTGTAAATGATTAAAATTTTATAAATCGTTTTTATTTTACCTACATACAATTCATATCATCTATCAATTTATATCATCTTGCCCCCTGGCCCATTGACTGGTGACACTCTTGTCAGTGACAATATTTCAAATTATGATTCCAACTGTGCTATTTCAAATGATATCAATTAATATTTTTATTAGAGGAATTATATAAAAGTTTCAAATGCTTATAAACCTGTAGATCAATTTTCAGGAGAATGCAATTGTTTGTATAATTTTGATGTTAAAAACAATGACTTGGATTTATAGAAATTTGTTTATTTTTATAAAAATATAAAACTTGCTATTTCCTAAAAAGTAATTATCTATAAGTTTAACTGGCTTTACAATATGCTAGGGAACACAAAGATTAAATGAAAACTCTTCAATTTTAAAATAAGATTTCTATTTCTGATTGCAACCTGAGAATACCATTACCATTTTTAATTACTGTATGATATATTTATATATACAGTCAAATCTAACAATTCAAACATTTTTATATTATATAAAAATTATATAATATATTACTGAATACATAATACAATATAATATTTTTTTTCTATAATTCTATACTGTGTATATATATATTTTAGGAAATTTTAGGAGCTAAAGGAAAGTCATATATGAGGATAAAATATTATATGTATATTGTTATATATATATAACAATATACATATAATATTTTATCCTCATTTATGACTTTCCTTTAGCTCCTAAAATTTCTTAATTTCATTTCAAAATGAATGTATATATAAACACTTCTTTCACTGTTTAAAAGATTCTTCCATTCATTAAGCTCTATTATTTAGTTCCATTCCAACTAACAATTATTCTCAGTTTTTCTTCTGCTAGTTTTTGTGACAGCTTGCTATTTCTGATATATTTTTGCATTCTCTGATTATGAGAATAAAAAAGTAAAGAATGTATTCAGTTTATGACAATTGGCATGTTGGTGTAGACTCTTTGTGTTATGTTATGTATACAGTTTATGACAATTGGTATGTTGGTGTAGTTTATGACAATTGGCAATATGGTGTAGACTCTAAATTATGAGAATCTATAATATATCATCCAACTGTCAAAAGTTGAATAAAAATTTTCTGAAGGTTAAGGATACAGTTATAGATAGTTGTACTGTACTTATTAATTTCAAAAATATATAAACAGCATGTAGTGGAATAGGATTATGAGAAATGTTAAGAAGGAAACTAAGATCAATGTGTAATGAACTTCTTAAGATGATGTTAAGATGCTATATCAGTGGTGGGCAACTTTTCTAACTGTGCATGCCAAAATTGCCAAATTTATAATGCAAAATTTTCTCACATGCAACTAAAATTTTTTGGAGCCTATTATTTAGTGTCTTAAGTACTGAGAGAATCTTTTCAAATAATCAAACACAGAAACACAATAAATTCTTTTTAAAATACAAAAAAATATATATAAAAAGATGTTAGATATTTATTTTTTAATGTGACTCTGGGTTGTACGCCAGAAAAAAGTCATTGGTATGCCACAATTAGCATGCATGCCAATGGCTGCCCACCCTTGCTGTACTTATATCTTGTTGATATTATGTTACCATCAAAAAGAGGAGAAATGTTATTTCAAGATTAATGAAGATGAAAAATTTTAGAAACATCAGAAATATGGATAATCAAACAATATTTTAGATTAGGAGTTTTTAATCTGAAATGCACATACCCCAGAGATATGTGCATTTCAGATCCCCTGTGAGATATCTTTTTCTTTGAACTTTATAAATTATTCACCTTTTCACCATTGAGAATAGAATCTTCTTTAAAATAACATCTTAATAAACACATCAAATTAAATGTATAATTATGGATTTTTCTGTTGTAAATCCTTAAACTAGATATAAAAAATCTGTTTTTAAATCCAACTTAGATCTAAAAAGATATAGATGAAGTTTCTTAATTGCTTAATCTGTATCTAAAGTTAGGCTACAATTATTAACAAGACCCTTTTTTTTATTCCAACAGGTACATTAACAAATGATACAAACATTTTTGAGCATATTGACTGCTCTGCTTCAGGTTAATCATAACTGAAGCAGGGTGTCAATCTATTGAAAACATTTGTCTCATTTTTTAATATATTTGCTAGAATAAAAAATGGGTGTCTTATTAATACAGTCAACCCCCCTATAACACTGTTGATTATTCCGTTTTATATGAATTCCATGTTGTATGAGTCACTTAGATTTTACAAATATGTGTGCCGGGCTGTGAACGGCTCACGTATTTGTAAAATCTAAGTGACTCGTACAACATGGAATTCATATAAAANCATGTTGTATGAGTCACTTAGATTTTACAAATATGTGTGCCGGGCTGTGAACGGCTCACGTATTTGTAAAATCTAAGTGACTCGTACAACATGGAATTCATATAAAACGGAATAATCAACAGTGTTATAGGGGGAGTTGACTGTATTAATTATTTCCAATTTGAATTCTTAATTTTTGTTACAACGCATATAAAAGAAAACCCATCTTCTTAAATAAAAGAAATTAACAATTTTTCACTTCAAAAATTGTACATTCTAAAAGTTCAAGAAAATGGGCAGTGAAGAAAGTTAAGAATTGCTATTTTAAATAAATGTTTTTAAAATATTACAACTCAAGAGTTTTTGAGCTTAATTTAACTCATCTTTAGGGGTAGCTTCAGGGATTGAAGAACAATATCCAGAAAATATTAAATTTTAAATATCAAATCCAAATTATTTCTATATTCAATACAAACAGATAAACTATATGTCATACAAATGCACTATCCATTTGAGTTGTAAAAGGATTCTTGAATACACTCATTGACAAAAAGTTATGAACTAAGGAGAAGGAATTGGAATTGACAAATTTTATTAATGCAAACATAATGAAAATGGTAATAACTTATTACATTATTATAACAAAGGTGCAATTTCCTGTGAAACAATAATACAATTTAAAGAAACATTTAGTATCTTGTAGGACTTCCTCTTTCCTGAATATATAAAGCAACACAATTGAGTATGAAAGCATATAGGCATCTTATATTATTCTGCAATAGATTTGTCTACAGATGTTTCAATACAGATTTGTCTTCAGATCCCTCACACTTTTAGATGGCTACTGGCATGCTATTTGATCCCACTTCACTCACTTTGGTGCTACTTCAGATTCCTTACTTTCTTAGACGGCCAAAACTAGCATACTTTCTGGTCCTACAAATGCCTGATGGATGACAGATTTGGACAGATCATCCAAATTTGTTGGAGACATTCCTAGAAAACCATAGTGGATGTGCAGTCCTGCCACAAAAAGCAACACATGATGATGGTCATGATTTCCTGAACATAATACTATTTGTCAATGTCCCTTGCACTAATACTCAGGATGACTAACTGTAATGCCAAATACTCATCGGATCAGCACACCAGCAATGGGAGCAGTGTGACACTCAATAGTAAAAGTGAGATTGAAACATTCACCACCAAACACAAACATGGTGCCATCCATTCCCATACAGAATTGAAATTCATTATTAAAGACAATATGATGCTACTCTAGCAGTCCATGCTTTTCTATGACAGCACCATCACAAATAAAATTGATAATGTTTGAATGCTAATGGCAGGTTTCATAGTGATTGCTGTGCATGCAAATTTGCCTCTGCACCTACCACTAGTACAAAAAGAGACAGGGCTCTACAGCAAGGCTTTTATCTGGCTCTGAATAGAGAACAAAGATGCTGTTGCAGACTGTCATTTCTCCTGATGGTTTGTCTGAGACATCCAGAAGCTGCCTGCTATGTACAGTATGTATGGCCTCACATACTGCAACAGCCTCATAGTCAGGACAAAATGGTCCACAGAGCATTTCAACAAAATGGCCTACCTGCTTCCCTCAAGCCCAATTATGAGACCTTTTTCAAACTCTGTCAGTTGTGCATAATGTCTTTGACTGAATCACATAGGCATGCTTGGCATTCAAAGATTTCCAAACAATAGGTGCACTAAAAATTCTAACCACAGTGAACCTCTATAAACCTAAGCCTTTTTTATAAGACACCGTGGAAGAGATTTTAAGGCACTCTGGTATAAAATCAGGCCAAACTATAATAATTTAACTATCTATCTAAGACAGTTGTAGGCTGAGTTTTGCAGTAATCAGACAGTTCTACCTGAACAAATATATTTTTTGACAATGAGTGTAAATATTATGTAAATAAAATGTTAAATATTGTTATTATAAAAGTACTGAATATATTAGCAGTATTTAAGAGTAGAATTAAAAGGATTAAAAACTAAGATTTTTTTAAGCATTAAACAATTTTCACTTTTTAAAGAAAACCTTAGTTAGGGTTTTCTTTAAAAAAGTGAAAATTAAAACTAAAAATATTTATCATTTCATCTTTTTTGATAGTTTAAATTTTTCCAGTTTTTGTTCTTTAACTAGACACTTAAGAAGAAAATAAACACATTTAATATATATTATTAATAAATATTATTGTTTGGTTAATTGTTTTATATGCTAAGTTTAAGTTTATTTTTAAATATTTAGATTACTATTTTTATATTGTAGTGTTGTGCAAAATTTAAAAGTTGCAGTATAAAAATGGTAGACTAACAAATACATTTAACATTCTATATAATTTTTTAAAATTCTATTGTAAAGATTGGCATGTCATATAAACAATCCTTAAAATAAACTAGAAATGATTGAAAAATATAACTCTATAAAAATAAAAATATTGTATTTTATTTTTAATCAGTTTATTAACAGTCTCTTCAAATTTAATGGAGCAAATTTTATAAGTTTATCAAATTAAGCACAGATATTTTCACAAATATAAGAATCCAATACTGAGATATAAATAAACCGTACTTTCAAATTGTCTTCAAAATTGATGGTTTAAATATACTCATAAAAATGTCATTATATTAACTTAAAAATCTTGATTGTTTATCTGATAATATGTAACTAACAAAAATTAAATGATCTTTGTTTAATTAAGAATTATTTTTATTGTTTATATAAATGTTCTAATATAATTAAAGGAATTTAATAATTAACATTTATTGTTAAAGATAAACAAAAATTTTTGAGACATTTAAAACAGATAATAAAATGATATTGACAAGTAAAGTATAAGTTGAAAATAATAATTGATTTTAACAATGTTGAAAGAAAACATAGATTTCAAAAATATATTTTACTTAAATAACATCAGTCCTAAGGTAAGAAAAAATTGCACAGATTATAACATTGGAAATTTAACTAAACTGAAATTCTGTCTTTAAACATCCTAAAATAATAGTTTATTGTCATTTTGTCAACTTTTATAATCTGAGCACTTTTTCTGAGTAATGTGTTAATAAAAGCAGATGAAAAGATTTTGATCTTTATTAAAGTAAAACAATAAATTAGATAAAAACACTAAACATTTTTAGAAGTCAAATTATAACTTGTTCTGGATAAATACTCTCAGAATACTAAACTGAATTTCAGATCCAAATATATTGAAACCAAGTTTTATATTTATTTTATATTTTTAACCATTCTATACTTGAAATTTTAGAAATTCAAAAGAATTCCAACATGCAATATGCAATATCTAATTTACATATATCACTTGTTCTGTTTTGTTGGTTTGAATAAGTTTGGATCTGAAGCTGGAATTTAGTATTCTGTAAATGTTTATCCAGAATAAATTACAAGTTGGTTTCTAAAAATGTTAAGTATTTTTGTCTAATTTATTATATTGATAGTTGGAGCTAATAAAATCAATAACTAAAAAATAATAATTATAAACATATATTGTAACAATAATAATAGCACTAATTGTAAATGTTAATTTTTATGTATTCAGCTCAATTTGATATTCACGATACAAACATAATTAGAGATCACTTTCATTAACACACATCTTAATAGAAATATAGTATAAAGTTTATATGTTAAACATTACATTGTAATTATAAAAATAAAAACTATTATTAAGATGACAATGTGTTTAAAATAATGCTGGCTGAAACTTTGATAACTATTTTATGATCTTTGCTTATCTACCATTTATGCTTAAATAATATTTCTTACATTTACAAAATAATTTTAACTTAATAGTAGTTATTAAACTTGAGAAATCAATATGTTTTTCAAAGTGTATTGACTTTTTTAGGTTAAAGTTGTTCAAATTAAGTTTTGTGTTTCATTTCAAAATAGGAACCATCTGGATTTTATATTAAGTAGATAACATACAAGCCACAACAACTTTTTATTTAGAATAGAAATAATTTAAATATCTCACTCTATTCTCAGCTACATTAAACAAATCTTTCATTACATTAAAACATTAGAACTGTTTCAAACTCAAAATCCAAATTCAATTATAAAATAATGATAAACTGAAGGCAATATTCCAAAATGTATATAATAAATTGAACAATGGCAAGCAAAATCTTATTTAAAACAATTTCTAAACTAAATTATGTACTTATAATCAATAATGAGATTCATTGAAGATATAATTTGAACTAAACTCTGTACAAAAAAAATTTTTAATTAATTAGCATATCAATAAAATAAATATTAATTTAGTTTTCAAATACTCATGCAATAAGAAAAACTACACAATATTACATTTATGGGAACTATAGATTTATGGAATAAACAGCACCAACAAGAAATACAATCACAAAGAGGGTTAGTAAAGAAATCAAGAAAGGGAATGGATATAGGTAATTCTAGTGGATTTAGGGATAATGTAAATATTTTTCATCACTGCTAAAATATTAATAATAAATCAACAAATTTTGTATTTATTTCAATAAATTTGCTTGTGATAATTCTACCTATTTAATAAAAATGATCTGCACTATAACCATTCCAGTGACAGAAAATGAGAATAGCATGCTGTCATATACATGGAAATTGTATACATTTAATATACATACATTCATACAAACATGATTTTTGTGATTAAATATCAAATTAAAATTAGAATGATATACAATAAAACTTCAAAGATAAAAATAATAATTACTATATACACTATAATTTAGGATAGAAAAACTGAAAAATATTTAATCTTTGTTTTTGAAAATTCCTAATAAGATCATTTATTTAATATAATTTTTATGACAATGAATATTGAGGTTACATTACATTTAAATATTTTTAAACTTATTCCTGATTATATATATATATCACATATTAATTTGGCAGCAAGATTAATGATTGGCTATATAATTATAGTTTCTCACTTCTTAATTTAAACAATAGAATTATAATTCAAAGATATATAAGTTCATTAAGGAATATATTCATAAAAAATATATCTCTGTCAATAAAATGATATATATAAACATATATTAAGTTTGAATTCAAATTATTATTTACAGTTTATTCTTGCATAAATATATTTTATAAAAACAGATTTAACATTTGAAATATATTAAATATTTCACATAATTTAAGAATTATTCCTATTTTAAAAATTATTAGTTTACTTATAAACTTTTCAAAATCTTTCTAACAATTTTTCAAAAATAATATAGATTCTAGGATCAACTTTATATAATTGCTAAAAATTAATATTTAAAAATAATAATTTATTTATATAACAACATAAGAACAACCAAATAAACTGGTATTGTTGAGGTGCAGTCCACTTGAAGAGGTAAAATAATTCAAATAAATGATTAAACATAGTTTTCATTATAGCTTTCTTTCTAACAATTACTATAATTTAAACTTCAAAATTTGACATCTGCACACAATATTTCTAATGTGTAAAGTATATATAATACATCATTTAATTTTAACAACTACTTTATAGTATGCCATTTAAATTTTTAGGATTACAGATATTCATTTGTTGATCATAAGTAGTAATTTTTTCCTAAATAATTTTCTACCAAATATCAGATTTTAAAAAATTATGGAATTATTAACACACAATTTTTGCTACAGTTTTATATTTTAAACATAATTCCTTACGATAAGTTTATTATTATGGATAATATTAAAAAATTATTTTAAAAATTTAAGAAAATAAACAGCATATCAGATCTTGTAATTTATGGAAATATTATGAAAACAAACCATGTATATATTTTTCCTTAGTGATTAATGATATCTATTTAATGACCTACATAATGTTCAAAAATTAAAGTTAATAAAATTAAAAAATTATATTTCATTTTTCATATAATTATATTAAAAAATTTCATAAATTTAATATATCAAAATTATTAAATATAATATAACATATATTCCTAGAAAATGTTTATCAGATCAAAAATATATATACATATATTAATAATATCAAGTTAATTTAATTTTTTTTTTAAATATTAAACATCAAAAAATAAATCAAAATAAAATATTTTAAAATTAAAAAAGAATTTTTATGTCATGAATATATGAAAAATTAATGAATTTTGTGATGAATAATATCTTTGATTATTCCTTAAAAATACCATCAAATATATTTTTAAAGTGTGATCTTAAAATCTTTTTTTTTTTAATTAACTAATACAAATTTCAATTAATTATATTTTATGATAGCATTTTATAATCAAATTACATAATTACTTTGTAAAAGGCACTTGGTAGAAGTCAACAAAATTGAATTTTTATATAGATCAATAATTTTGGAATAAGAAGCAATAACAAAGTAACTTTTAACATGTATAATCTTGGAAAAAGAAAGTTAGAGTAAATATTGACCTTTGGAAGCATTTACTACAGTTTAAAACTTGAACAAAACAAGAATGCAACAAGAAAGACTGCTTTTTCCAAAATGAAACTAGAGAAAAGTTATGGCATGCAGTTTATTCTCCATGTACACAGAGAAATTTATAAGCTTTAGGAAATTCAAATTAAGAGTGAATATGTAATTATCTGATATAATTTTGGTATTCTGTTTTATGTTGAATAAATATTGTGCTGGGAATTGAATATTTGTAAGAAGTAATTACAATTTATATTAATAAATTTATATATAAATATTTTTTTATTGTAATGAATGATGCACATTCATTTTGAAATATTTTGGAAGATATTACAGCAGAACACCATTTATCTGGCTCTAACAGGACCAAGTCTGATTTGGATGACCAAAAATCTGGATAATCCAGAAAATTCATTAACATGAATAACAGAGTTTATAGACTTTTTATTTTATATTTTTATAGTCTTCTCCAACATAATAATCAATTTCTTTCCTTTAGATATCATTTTCAGTGTTTTCTTTATTTCACAAATGTTCAACGAAGAGTGAAACTCAGCAAAACAATAAACTTATATTAACATGTTGACTACCATGAGAAGCACAGAATTTTTATTCAATAGGAAAATAGGAATTTTTAAAATTGAAAATCTTAAAAGATTAGAAAAGGTTCAAGAAGATTTTAAGTAAATTCAAAAAACATTCCCTCGGAATGTATAAAAATGATCATCATATGATGACTCATAGGAAACAAGTCTATTCTTGTTACACTCAGACAAGAATGTAATTAGGAGTCCTTTAATTTTTTTGCATTGATAGGTTTTCCATATGTGAGGGACGAACAGACCCACAATAAAGTGTTATTTTACATTTTAATTATTGGAAACTTTAATCGGTTAAATTTGAACGTTTTATCGGGTTAGGCTAAAAGGCATAAAAATTATTTCCCACGGAGTTTGTTCCTTGTTGAGTCGGATGTGTCACCAGGAACTTTTGATGGAGAAGACATATTGGACGTGCGACCGTTAAAGGCCATCACCTGACCTCATGGAAAAAACCCAANAATCTTGAATGAAAAATCATAATTCTTATAGTTTTACATGTAAATTTTCAATAACTTTTAATGATTATAAAACTAGGTTTGATACCAAGATTTAAAAAATTTAGATTACTACTCTATTTATTGTAAATTTTATTTGATTTTTTTTGAGAGCAATACAAATATACAGACTAGAATTATTAATGTATTTTATACATTAGATATATGACATGCAAGAATATTTCTACTCTAGTTTTAATGTTGATATATAAAATCTTAAATGATAATCTTGAATAGAAGATATCTAAAATTAATTTAGTTATTTTTGGAAATAATTTGATCTATATTAAATTTTTATTCCTAGTTTTTTTAATACATCTCTTGATATAAAATTGATACTGTAACTAACAATTATAAAAACATTGCTTGCAACATTTATTAAATATATTCCATTAAAGGTATGTTGCTTGAAATTTATATATCAGAATCAAATATAAAAATTAATTATTATTCTCTCTTTGACAAGATCAGTTACATGTATGTTGAATTGTAAAAATTGAAAAATTTCCATTTTTTATGTTGCAGAAAGATAATTTCCCAACTCAAAAATTTTTCTAAGAAAAATTTATTTAAAAACATTTTTTACCTACATAACATATTAATTCCTTAAATGGTATGTTTCAATAAAACTTTGAAAGTATTTGCAAATAAATTTTTATAAAGAAAAAATTCTGAATAATCTTTTCAATTAAAATAACAAACAGATCAAATTTAACTTCAATATTTAAATTTCATCATTATTTATTCTGATAATAATACCATCAATTGTAGAAATTCACTAGAATAAATAATTGTGGTTTAAAAATTCTCAATTTACAAATTTACATATTCTTTTAGTTATTATAATGAAAATTTTTATTGCCAGAAATGCTATATATTTTTAAAATTGTTTATCTATCCTACATATGTAAAAAGTAATACATAAATATATATTAAATTTTTAACATAATAATTTATTATTTTTCTTGTCAGAACTGTAAAGTTTATTTCCACTTTTTACATATGTATTTTAAGGTTTTGTGATCAGCTATTATTATTCTAAAACTAATTTTAGCAGATAATAACCATTAAATTAGAATTTTTATAAAAAATATCTCAGACCAAATATTCTATTAAAAATTTATTTAGTAAAAGTAAAAGAATTCTTATGTTTTTTAACATAAGAATTCTTTTACTTGTTTATGTCAAAGCTTGGTCTTTAAATATCACACATTATTATATGAATAATGATAAAATCTCTCATAAAATAATCATAAACAATATAATATGAATGAATAAACAGCAAAATTATTCTCAAAATTTTCGATTAATAAAAATTACCATTACATAAGGAATTAATAGAATATTAAAAATTTTTTTTCCTCTTTCTGCATACTTTTAAATTCATAAGTTGTTATATTAAATTCATAAATAAATTCAAATTGTTGCTACAATTGCTATCTAACTGCAAATCATTCAAACAAATTCACATTTCATATTACAGGAAATGTGCAACTCCAGTTAATTAGAATATATGACAATGGTTTCATCAGCTTGTAATCTAAATATAAATGTAAATTTATTCTTTAATAAAAAAAAAGTTAAACTTTCATTCAAATATAATTCAGCTGATTATGTAATTAATATGATCACATTAAGCAGTATTTAAATGTGAAATAAAGTTTTTTAAAATCATCTTTTCCACATATATATAATAAATTGAACAATGGCAAGCAAAATCTTATTTAAAACAATTTCTAAACTAAATTATGTACTTATAATCAATAATGAGATTCATTGAAGATATAATTTGAACTAAACTCTGTACAAAAAAAATTTTTAATTAATTAGCATATCAATAAAANACAATTATATAATATTCAATATACTTTATTCATATTATCCTTTAAAAAGATACAATTTTCACTAAAATAATTTCTCTCTTATTTTCATATAATTCTGTCAAGGAAAGACTCATATTTGAAAGAAAGAAATAACTTTATTGGACCACTTGTTTTAAAGATTACAAAATAAATATGAGGGTAATTGAAATTTTAAACATGTGCAAATAACACTAATAATGTGCATAATTTTATATACTATAAAATCTCATAAAATTAAATGTTTTAATTACAATTTCAACTGATAAATTTATTAAGATAGACATGTAGATAAATAATAAATTAATTTGGATTTCTATTTATTATATATAACATTACAATATATATATATTTTTTTTCTTTCTCACAAAACGAGTTAAACATTGTATATCTAAGATTCAAATTTTAAAATTTACATAAAATGTTTTAAATGCAGTTTGCCTAAAAGAGCAAAATTGCAACAGAATTGATAGAAAACAGTATAATGAAGTATTTATCACCAAATTTTCAGCCTACAGTAAATAATCACATTTTTTGATCATAATGTGTGTTGAGCACAATAATATCAATAATATTATTTGTTGATAATTTAATACTACAAAAATCTATTAATTTCCAAATTAATATTCCCGAAAATATGAAGATAATATTTTAATGTGGTAATTAAATATAAGCAATAAATATCTGAATTTTCAAATTAAGGTAAATTTCGACTGCAGATTAAATATCTTTTAAATTTAATAATTTTAAAGAAAAAAAAACTGCTATTCATAGTAATTTGTAAAATAAAATTACATACATGAAGTATAATATATTAATTTGAATAAGTAATATCTATTAGAAAAATTATTATATTTTAAATACAATACTCATTTACATCTTCAATAATTTTTTAATTTTGTATATTTTCTTTTGAAAATACTTCTGACATTTGTGAAGATTCCAATTCTGAATTATAAATTTTGTTGTTCTAATGCAACTTTTTAGAGTTCTGCATCAGAATATAATAATTGAGATGNTCTTAAATTACTTTTGTTACGAAATATTTATCTATAAGATACATTTACAATATAAAGATGGAAAAATATTTCTACTAGAATTTAAATTACAGACATTCTGATATGATGTACTTCATTAAAGACACATTATTAGATTGTTATTAATACAGTAGTTATTGACACAATAGTTTTTTCTTTTATTTAATAGTTCTAAAAATAAAAATATTTTAAGAAGTTAATTTTTTCTAATATCTTTTAAAATTTATTGAAAATTTAAAACATAGTAAGCAAATTATTTAGTAATAAACAAAATATTTTGTTTATGATTGTGATTAACATTTGTTCAAAATTTAAGTAGCTGTAATATATCTATTACAATAATGCATTCTGATACAGAATACATGTAAGTACCTGATGAATACTGTATTATCACAATAGACAATCTGATTATTTTAAATCAGAAACAATACATGCAATTTTACTATTTTTTCCTGAAATAAATATTAATACAATATTAATTCCTTTCAATAAATCATTTCTACATATATATTTATACATTTAAATAAATTTATAGTATATTATTGAAACAAATTGGATAACAACACAACATAATACAAATTTGAAATAATTCAAATACATTAACCAGATATTCATTGATATTAATAATAATATTAATGAACAGTAATGTATATTCCAGGATGAGCAGTATCTCTTCTTGGATTATGATGTGATCAGATACGAAAAGTCTGTACCGTTCACATCTCCAACTATATCACAAACATTTTTCTTTACATTCCAAATGAATCATTTTCAAACAAGGCAATTGAACGTTGGTGACAGTATTTTAATACGGCGAGAACTTGTTTCTCTCTGACTTCTTGCTGCCGTTATGAGAGGTGGTGGCACGGATTTTTGTGGTCAGATTTTTACGTGATTGGCTGGCGATGTTGTTGAGATCAGCAGCAAATAGGGCAGAGGTAGCAGGGGCTGCAGTCAAACCAAGAGCCAAAGGTGTTGGCTTTACCAGCTGGCTGAGGGGAATGGCCAAGGGACTTGGGGTAGTCAGGGTCGATGTCATGGTGGCAGAGGTCGAGGCAGGGGTCGAGGTCGGGTCTAGGGTCATGTTCTTATGCAGTTCCATGCTGCAGAAATGGTAAACAGGAAAGAAAAAACAGAAAACAATACAGATTAGAATGAACAGACGGGTATGATATGGTAAGCAGCACAAACACTGACTAAAAGAAATAGATTTAAAAAATAAATAAACAATATTTTAAAAGCCAACAGGAATTAAATAAACAAAAGGTTTTCTTTTACACAAATGGGATAACAACAATAGGAAATAGTACATCTATATTGATACTAGCTTAGTGACAAATTTCATGCATTTAATTTTATTGAGCTAAAAAAAATTACTTAAAACTAATTTATATTTTGATAATCTAAACAATATTTATTAAAGCATTAGCATAACCTATGCAAAAATTACTATTTATAAATTAAAACATTTTTTAAGATAAATAAATTTGACAATACTAAGATTATAAAATTATAGCATTAAAAAATTCACAACACAAACTTCACATATTGAACTGGTTTGCCATGCAATGTCCAGAGTTAGTTTAAAGTTATTTTACTTCTATAATTACAAAAAATACTCCTATGTAATATATTGATATATAGCTTGCCATCATCAATTTTTAAATAATATTTATAATTGTAATACTTTTTGAACTGTATATTAATTTAAACTAAAAAGTAATTTTTCATTATCAAAATTGAAAATAAATTAATTTTAATATTATTCATTAAAATATGCCAAAAATTCAGTTTTTAATAGACCAAGGTTTCAGAAAGATATTTAATATCTTTTGATTAATATAAGTTTTGTGAATGATTATAAAGTACTCTGTACATTATTATTATTTTATATTAAAAATATTTTGAAATTACAGGTGAATTTAATACTAAAAAGAGTATATATATTATCTTAAGGTTTTGTTAGTGATAATAAATTATGTCAATGAATATAATTATTGCAAATTTCAATTTTTTATATTGCATTTGTCAGTACTAATATTTAATCTCCAATGAGAATTTTCAATAATAAAGTTTGGAAAATTGGACAAATATAGTACACATGTATATGTTTGAATGTGATCATGGCATAAATCTACTCCTGCATATTATAGTGTATTTGCTAATATGTATTCTTAATAGATTATCTACTTAATTCACATAGAAGATAAGAATTAATAAAAAAAAAAATGATCATAATATATTGAAATTTAATAACTTTTCTATAGTAAAATATATTCATCCTACATAGAAAAAAAATAATATCCATTACATGATACAACATGAAAAAACCAATATATAAAATAAAATTCAAAATAATTCACATGGCTTGTTTTGTTATTTTTGTAATTAAATTTCTGTTCTAATCTTGAATGAAAAATCATAATTCTTATAGTTTTACATGTAAATTTTCAATAACTTTTAATGATTATAAAACTAGGTTTGATACCAAGATTTAAAAAATTTAGATTACTACTCTATTTATTGTAAATTTTATTTGATTTTTTTTGAGAGCAATACAAATATACAGACTAGAATTATTAATGTATTTTATACATTAGATATATGACATGCAAGAATATTTCTACTCTAGTTTTAATGTTGATATATAAAATCTTAAATGATAATCTTGAATAGAAGATATCTAAAATTAATTTAGTTATTTTTGGAAATAATTTGATCTATATTAAATTTTTATTCCTAGTTTTTTTAATACATCTCTTGATATAAAATTGATACTGTAACTAACAATTATAAAAACATTGCTTGCAACATTTATTAAATATATTCCATTAAAGGTATGTTGCTTGAAATTTATATATCAGAATCAAATATAAAAATTAATTATTATTCTCTCTTTGACAAGATCAGTTACATGTATGTTGAATTGTAAAAATTGAAAAATTTCCATTTTTTATGTTGCAGAAAGATAATTTCCCAACTCAAAAATTTTTCTAAGAAAAATTTATTTAAAAACATTTTTTACCTACATAACATATTAATTCCTTAAATGGTATGTTTCAATAAAACTTTGAAAGTATTTGCAAATAAATTTTTATAAAGAAAAAATTCTGAATAATCTTTTCAATTAAAATAACAAACAGATCAAATTTAACTTCAATATTTAAATTTCATCATTATTTATTCTGATAATAATACCATCAATTGTAGAAATTCACTAGAATAAATAATTGTGGTTTAAAAATTCTCAATTTACAAATTTACATATTCTTTTAGTTATTATAATGAAAATTTTTATTGCCAGAAATGCTATATATTTTTAAAATTGTTTATCTATCCTACATATGTAAAAAGTAATACATAAATATATATTAAATTTTTAACATAATAATTTATTATTTTTCTTGTCAGAACTGTAAAGTTTATTTCCACTTTTTACATATGTATTTTAAGGTTTTGTGATCAGCTATTATTATTCTAAAACTAATTTTAGCAGATAATAACCATTAAATTAGAATTTTTATAAAAAATATCTCAGACCAAATATTCTATTAAAAATTTATTTAGTAAAAGTAAAAGAATTCTTATGTTTTTTAACATAAGAATTCTTTTACTTGTTTATGTCAAAGCTTGGTCTTTAAATATCACACATTATTATATGAATAATGATAAAATCTCTCATAAAATAATCATAAACAATATAATATGAATGAATAAACAGCAAAATTATTCTCAAAATTTTCGATTAATAAAAATTACCATTACATAAGGAATTAATAGAATATTAAAAATTTTTTTTCCTCTTTCTGCATACTTTTAAATTCATAAGTTGTTATATTAAATTCATAAATAAATTCAAATTGTTGCTACAATTGCTATCTAACTGCAAATCATTCAAACAAATTCACATTTCATATTACAGGAAATGTGCAACTCCAGTTAATTAGAATATATGACAATGGTTTCATCAGCTTGTAATCTAAATATAAATGTAAATTTATTCTTTAATAAAAAAAAAGTTAAACTTTCATTCAAATATAATTCAGCTGATTATGTAATTAATATGATCACATTAAGCAGTATTTAAATGTGAAATAAAGTTTTTTAAAATCATCTTTTCCACATATATATAATAAATTGAACAATGGCAAGCAAAATCTTATTTAAAACAATTTCTAAACTAAATTATGTACTTATAATCAATAATGAGATTCATTGAAGATATAATTTGAACTAAACTCTGTACAAAAAAAATTTTTAATTAATTAGCATATCAATAAAATAAATATTAATTTAGTTTTCAAATACTCATGCAATAAGAAAAACTACACAATATTACATTTATGGGAACTATAGATTTATGGAATAAACAGCACCAACAAGAAATACAATCACAAAGAGGGTTAGTAAAGAAATCAAGAAAGGGAATGGATATAGGTAATTCTAGTGGATTTAGGGATAATGTAAATATTTTTCATCACTGCTAAAATATTAATAATAAATCAACAAATTTTGTATTTATTTCAATAAATTTGCTTGTGATAATTCTACCTATTTAATAAAAATGATCTGCACTATAACCATTCCAGTGACAGAAAATGAGAATAGCATGCTGTCATATACATGGAAATTGTATACATTTAATATACATACATTCATACAAACATGATTTTTGTGATTAAATATCAAATTAAAATTAGAATGATATACAATAAAACTTCAAAGATAAAAATAATAATTACTATATACACTATAATTTAGGATAGAAAAACTGAAAAATATTTAATCTTTGTTTTTGAAAATTCCTAATAAGATCATTTATTTAATATAATTTTTATGACAATGAATATTGAGGTTACATTACATTTAAATATTTTTAAACTTATTCCTGATTATATATATATATCACATATTAATTTGGCAGCAAGATTAATGATTGGCTATATAATTATAGTTTCTCACTTCTTAATTTAAACAATAGAATTATAATTCAAAGATATATAAGTTCATTAAGGAATATATTCATAAAAAATATATCTCTGTCAATAAAATGATATATATAAACATATATTAAGTTTGAATTCAAATTATTATTTACAGTTTATTCTTGCATAAATATATTTTATAAAAACAGATTTAACATTTGAAATATATTAAATATTTCACATAATTTAAGAATTATTCCTATTTTAAAAATTATTAGTTTACTTATAAACTTTTCAAAATCTTTCTAACAATTTTTCAAAAATAATATAGATTCTAGGATCAACTTTATATAATTGCTAAAAATTAATATTTAAAAATAATAATTTATTTATATAACAACATAAGAACAACCAAATAAACTGGTATTGTTGAGGTGCAGTCCACTTGAAGAGGTAAAATAATTCAAATAAATGATTAAACATAGTTTTCATTATAGCTTTCTTTCTAACAATTACTATAATTTAAACTTCAAAATTTGACATCTGCACACAATATTTCTAATGTGTAAAGTATATATAATACATCATTTAATTTTAACAACTACTTTATAGTATGCCATTTAAATTTTTAGGATTACAGATATTCATTTGTTGATCATAAGTAGTAATTTTTTCCTAAATAATTTTCTACCAAATATCAGATTTTAAAAAATTATGGAATTATTAACACACAATTTTTGCTACAGTTTTATATTTTAAACATAATTCCTTACGATAAGTTTATTATTATGGATAATATTAAAAAATTATTTTAAAAATTTAAGAAAATAAACAGCATATCAGATCTTGTAATTTATGGAAATATTATGAAAACAAACCATGTATATATTTTTCCTTAGTGATTAATGATATCTATTTAATGACCTACATAATGTTCAAAAATTAAAGTTAATAAAATTAAAAAATTATATTTCATTTTTCATATAATTATATTAAAAAATTTCATAAATTTAATATATCAAAATTATTAAATATAATATAACATATATTCCTAGAAAATGTTTATCAGATCAAAAATATATATACATATATTAATAATATCAAGTTAATTTAATTTTTTTTTTAAATATTAAACATCAAAAAATAAATCAAAATAAAATATTTTAAAATTAAAAAAGAATTTTTATGTCATGAATATATGAAAAATTAATGAATTTTGTGATGAATAATATCTTTGATTATTCCTTAAAAATACCATCAAATATATTTTTAAAGTGTGATCTTAAAATCTTTTTTTTTTTAATTAACTAATACAAATTTCAATTAATTATATTTTATGATAGCATTTTATAATCAAATTACATAATTACTTTGTAAAAGGCACTTGGTAGAAGTCAACAAAATTGAATTTTTATATAGATCAATAATTTTGGAATAAGAAGCAATAACAAAGTAACTTTTAACATGTATAATCTTGGAAAAAGAAAGTTAGAGTAAATATTGACCTTTGGAAGCATTTACTACAGTTTAAAACTTGAACAAAACAAGAATGCAACAAGAAAGACTGCTTTTTCCAAAATGAAACTAGAGAAAAGTTATGGCATGCAGTTTATTCTCCATGTACACAGAGAAATTTATAAGCTTTAGGAAATTCAAATTAAGAGTGAATATGTAATTATCTGATATAATTTTGGTATTCTGTTTTATGTTGAATAAATATTGTGCTGGGAATTGAATATTTGTAAGAAGTAATTACAATTTATATTAATAAATTTATATATAAATATTTTTTTATTGTAATGAATGATGCACATTCATTTTGAAATATTTTGGAAGATATTACAGCAGAACACCATTTATCTGGCTCTAACAGGACCAAGTCTGATTTGGATGACCAAAAATCTGGATAATCCAGAAAATTCATTAACATGAATAACAGAGTTTATAGACTTTTTATTTTATATTTTTATAGTCTTCTCCAACATAATAATCAATTTCTTTCCTTTAGATATCATTTTCAGTGTTTTCTTTATTTCACAAATGTTCAACGAAGAGTGAAACTCAGCAAAACAATAAACTTATATTAACATGTTGACTACCATGAGAAGCACAGAATTTTTATTCAATAGGAAAATAGGAATTTTTAAAATTGAAAATCTTAAAAGATTAGAAAAGGTTCAAGAAGATTTTAAGTAAATTCAAAAAACATTCCCTCGGAATGTATAAAAATGATCATCATATGATGACTCATAGGAAACAAGTCTATTCTTGTTACACTCAGACAAGAATGTAATTAGGAGTCCTTTAATTTTTTTGCATTGATAGGTTTTCCATATGTGAGGGACGAACAGACCCACAATAAAGTGTTATTTTACATTTTAATTATTGGAAACTTTAATCGGTTAAATTTGAACGTTTTATCGGGTTAGGCTAAAAGCCATAAAAATTATTTCCCACGGAGTTTGTTCCTTGTTGAGTCGGATGTGTCACCAGGAACTTTTGATGGAGAAGACATATTGGACGTGCGACCGTTAAAGGCCATCACCTGACCTCATGGAAAAAACCCAAGAGGAATGAAGAAGAGAAAAGAAAAAAGTCCCTCTACAACAGTCGTCATCCAAAGTCCGCCCAACAAAGTCGTCCTCCAGGATTAAAATCGTGATCCCGGATTAAAACTGTGATCCAGGATTCAACCCGAGAGAAAAATTCGTGCTGGATTAAGCCTCTACACTCCTCCGTGCCCCCACACCAGTGAACGGACAAGATTCGGATCTAGTGTAAAGAACTGTCCATCGACAAGGTATTTATCAACCCGCGATTCGTTTGTAAACTCTCTCTCTCTCAACGGCCTAGTATAATTAAGAACGATAATATGCCCGATATCTCTGTATAGTATTTAGTTCGATTTAATTAAAATTGTTATTTATTTGTTACTATGGAGTCCGAGTAAGTTACTTTCTCGTCTCTCTCCTCATCTCTACTCCGAATCCAAGCGCTCACACGCTACCGCTCGCAAATCTTTAGACTTAACGTCGTGATTTCCGAGTCCCCTAGAGACTCGGTGGTGTCATCCTGACAGGGCGCCAAAGAGGTGCCGACCCTATGGTCACACATATGTCTATCTTTTTGCGTTTTATAATACAGATAAATCAGAAATTCAAATTAATGGGATCTGGAGAAACGGGGTTCCACTGTAATTCATTTCCTGCAATCCTGAGAGGAGTAATATTCATTAATGCCTGTCTTTCTTTCTTGTTCCTGTATTATTTCCTGATCTTGATGAGTTAAAGACAATTTTATTTTTCTTATATAAGATTATTATTTTTAATTTTAACAATAATAAAAAATTGACATGGTCAATAAAATCAAGTTAATTTCTATATCAATTCATAATCATCATTTAAATTGAATTTTCATATTAAATCCAAATTACATTACACTATTAGCAATATTTAATTAATTTTTTGGGGGGGTATAATTTTAGCAGTTTTATGTTAAAAATAAATAAAATAAGAATTTTTCTTCTCATTTCTTTACTTTAAAATTTATTTAATTTAAGCTGTTTAAACAAATTACAAATATGTAGCTAATCAAAATGCTTTAATTCAGTTTGAAAATTATTGAGTCTTCCTAACATATGATACATAGGCTAATTTGAACAACAAATGAATATCTGCATGAAATAATTAAATAAATTTTTAAAACGTACAAAAATTTTAAATAAGTAATTCAAACTTATAATCTGAATTCAAACTGTAAGAAATTTTATCAAAGTTTTGTTAAATTAAAAATATAAAATAGATACATTTCAAAAATCATTTATTTAAATATATATATATATATATATATATTGATTGTTANACAATATTTTAAAAGCCAACAGGAATTAAATAAACAAAAGGTTTTCTTTTACACAAATGGGATAACAACAATAGGAAATAGTACATCTATATTGATACTAGCTTAGTGACAAATTTCATGCATTTAATTTTATTGAGCTAAAAAAAATTACTTAAAACTAATTTATATTTTGATAATCTAAACAATATTTATTAAAGCATTAGCATAACCTATGCAAAAATTACTATTTATAAATTAAAACATTTTTTAAGATAAATAAATTTGACAATACTAAGATTATAAAATTATAGCATTAAAAAATTCACAACACAAACTTCACATATTGAACTGGTTTGCCATGCAATGTCCAGAGTTAGTTTAAAGTTATTTTACTTCTATAATTACAAAAAATACTCCTATGTAATATATTGATATATAGCTTGCCATCATCAATTTTTAAATAATATTTATAATTGTAATACTTTTTGAACTGTATATTAATTTAAACTAAAAAGTAATTTTTCATTATCAAAATTGAAAATAAATTAATTTTAATATTATTCATTAAAATATGCCAAAAATTCAGTTTTTAATAGACCAAGGTTTCAGAAAGATATTTAATATCTTTTGATTAATATAAGTTTTGTGAATGATTATAAAGTACTCTGTACATTATTATTATTTTATATTAAAAATATTTTGAAATTACAGGTGAATTTAATACTAAAAAGAGTATATATATTATCTTAAGGTTTTGTTAGTGATAATAAATTATGTCAATGAATATAATTATTGCAAATTTCAATTTTTTATATTGCATTTGTCAGTACTAATATTTAATCTCCAATGAGAATTTTCAATAATAAAGTTTGGAAAATTGGACAAATATAGTACACATGTATATGTTTGAATGTGATCATGGCATAAATCTACTCCTGCATATTATAGTGTATTTGCTAATATGTATTCTTAATAGATTATCTACTTAATTCACATAGAAGATAAGAATTAATAAAAAAAAAATGATCATAATATATTGAAATTTAATAACTTTTCTATAGTAAAATATATTCATCCTACATAGAAAAAAAATAATATCCATTACATGATACAACATGAAAAAACCAATATATAAAATAAAATTCAAAATAATTCACATGGCTTGTTTTGTTATTTTTGTAATTAAATTTCTGTTCTAATCTTGAATGAAAAATCATAATTCTTATAGTTTTACATGTAAATTTTCAATAACTTTTAATGATTATAAAACTAGGTTTGATACCAAGATTTAAAAAATTTAGATTACTACTCTATTTATTGTAAATTTTATTTGATTTTTTTTGAGAGCAATACAAATATACAGACTAGAATTATTAATGTATTTTATACATTAGATATATGACATGCAAGAATATTTCTACTCTAGTTTTAATGTTGATATATAAAATCTTAAATGATAATCTTGAATAGAAGATATCTAAAATTAATTTAGTTATTTTTGGAAATAATTTGATCTATATTAAATTTTTATTCCTAGTTTTTTTAATACATCTCTTGATATAAAATTGATACTGTAACTAACAATTATAAAAACATTGCTTGCAACATTTATTAAATATATTCCATTAAAGGTATGTTGCTTGAAATTTATATATCAGAATCAAATATAAAAATTAATTATTATTCTCTCTTTGACAAGATCAGTTACATGTATGTTGAATTGTAAAAATTGAAAAATTTCCATTTTTTATGTTGCAGAAAGATAATTTCCCAACTCAAAAATTTTTCTAAGAAAAATTTATTTAAAAACATTTTTTACCTACATAACATATTAATTCCTTAAATGGTATGTTTCAATAAAACTTTGAAAGTATTTGCAAATAAATTTTTATAAAGAAAAAATTCTGAATAATCTTTTCAATTAAAATAACAAACAGATCAAATTTAACTTCAATATTTAAATTTCATCATTATTTATTCTGATAATAATACCATCAATTGTAGAAATTCACTAGAATAAATAATTGTGGTTTAAAAATTCTCAATTTACAAATTTACATATTCTTTTAGTTATTATAATGAAAATTTTTATTGCCAGAAATGCTATATATTTTTAAAATTGTTTATCTATCCTACATATGTAAAAAGTAATACATAAATATATATTAAATTTTTAACATAATAATTTATTATTTTTCTTGTCAGAACTGTAAAGTTTATTTCCACTTTTTACATATGTATTTTAAGGTTTTGTGATCAGCTATTATTATTCTAAAACTAATTTTAGCAGATAATAACCATTAAATTAGAATTTTTATAAAAAATATCTCAGACCAAATATTCTATTAAAAATTTATTTAGTAAAAGTAAAAGAATTCTTATGTTTTTTAACATAAGAATTCTTTTACTTGTTTATGTCAAAGCTTGGTCTTTAAATATCACACATTATTATATGAATAATGATAAAATCTCTCATAAAATAATCATAAACAATATAATATGAATGAATAAACAGCAAAATTATTCTCAAAATTTTCGATTAATAAAAATTACCATTACATAAGGAATTAATAGAATATTAAAAATTTTTTTTCCTCTTTCTGCATACTTTTAAATTCATAAGTTGTTATATTAAATTCATAAATAAATTCAAATTGTTGCTACAATTGCTATCTAACTGCAAATCATTCAAACAAATTCACATTTCATATTACAGGAAATGTGCAACTCCAGTTAATTAGAATATATGACAATGGTTTCATCAGCTTGTAATCTAAATATAAATGTAAATTTATTCTTTAATAAAAAAAAAGTTAAACTTTCATTCAAATATAATTCAGCTGATTATGTAATTAATATGATCACATTAAGCAGTATTTAAATGTGAAATAAAGTTTTTTAAAATCATCTTTTCCACATATATATAATAAATTGAACAATGGCAAGCAAAATCTTATTTAAAACAATTTCTAAACTAAATTATGTACTTATAATCAATAATGAGATTCATTGAAGATATAATTTGAACTAAACTCTGTACAAAAAAAATTTTTAATTAATTAGCATATCAATAAAATAAATATTAATTTAGTTTTCAAATACTCATGCAATAAGAAAAACTACACAATATTACATTTATGGGAACTATAGATTTATGGAATAAACAGCACCAACAAGAAATACAATCACAAAGAGGGTTAGTAAAGAAATCAAGAAAGGGAATGGATATAGGTAATTCTAGTGGATTTAGGGATAATGTAAATATTTTTCATCACTGCTAAAATATTAATAATAAATCAACAAATTTTGTATTTATTTCAATAAATTTGCTTGTGATAATTCTACCTATTTAATAAAAATGATCTGCACTATAACCATTCCAGTGACAGAAAATGAGAATAGCATGCTGTCATATACATGGAAATTGTATACATTTAATATACATACATTCATACAAACATGATTTTTGTGATTAAATATCAAATTAAAATTAGAATGATATACAATAAAACTTCAAAGATAAAAATAATAATTACTATATACACTATAATTTAGGATAGAAAAACTGAAAAATATTTAATCTTTGTTTTTGAAAATTCCTAATAAGATCATTTATTTAATATAATTTTTATGACAATGAATATTGAGGTTACATTACATTTAAATATTTTTAAACTTATTCCTGATTATATATATATATCACATATTAATTTGGCAGCAAGATTAATGATTGGCTATATAATTATAGTTTCTCACTTCTTAATTTAAACAATAGAATTATAATTCAAAGATATATAAGTTCATTAAGGAATATATTCATAAAAAATATATCTCTGTCAATAAAATGATATATATAAACATATATTAAGTTTGAATTCAAATTATTATTTACAGTTTATTCTTGCATAAATATATTTTATAAAAACAGATTTAACATTTGAAATATATTAAATATTTCACATAATTTAAGAATTATTCCTATTTTAAAAATTATTAGTTTACTTATAAACTTTTCAAAATCTTTCTAACAATTTTTCAAAAATAATATAGATTCTAGGATCAACTTTATATAATTGCTAAAAATTAATATTTAAAAATAATAATTTATTTATATAACAACATAAGAACAACCAAATAAACTGGTATTGTTGAGGTGCAGTCCACTTGAAGAGGTAAAATAATTCAAATAAATGATTAAACATAGTTTTCATTATAGCTTTCTTTCTAACAATTACTATAATTTAAACTTCAAAATTTGACATCTGCACACAATATTTCTAATGTGTAAAGTATATATAATACATCATTTAATTTTAACAACTACTTTATAGTATGCCATTTAAATTTTTAGGATTACAGATATTCATTTGTTGATCATAAGTAGTAATTTTTTCCTAAATAATTTTCTACCAAATATCAGATTTTAAAAAATTATGGAATTATTAACACACAATTTTTGCTACAGTTTTATATTTTAAACATAATTCCTTACGATAAGTTTATTATTATGGATAATATTAAAAAATTATTTTAAAAATTTAAGAAAATAAACAGCATATCAGATCTTGTAATTTATGGAAATATTATGAAAACAAACCATGTATATATTTTTCCTTAGTGATTAATGATATCTATTTAATGACCTACATAATGTTCAAAAATTAAAGTTAATAAAATTAAAAAATTATATTTCATTTTTCATATAATTATATTAAAAAATTTCATAAATTTAATATATCAAAATTATTAAATATAATATAACATATATTCCTAGAAAATGTTTATCAGATCAAAAATATATATACATATATTAATAATATCAAGTTAATTTAATTTTTTTTTTAAATATTAAACATCAAAAAATAAATCAAAATAAAATATTTTAAAATTAAAAAAGAATTTTTATGTCATGAATATATGAAAAATTAATGAATTTTGTGATGAATAATATCTTTGATTATTCCTTAAAAATACCATCAAATATATTTTTAAAGTGTGATCTTAAAATCTTTTTTTTTTTAATTAACTAATACAAATTTCAATTAATTATATTTTATGATAGCATTTTATAATCAAATTACATAATTACTTTGTAAAAGGCACTTGGTAGAAGTCAACAAAATTGAATTTTTATATAGATCAATAATTTTGGAATAAGAAGCAATAACAAAGTAACTTTTAACATGTATAATCTTGGAAAAAGAAAGTTAGAGTAAATATTGACCTTTGGAAGCATTTACTACAGTTTAAAACTTGAACAAAACAAGAATGCAACAAGAAAGACTGCTTTTTCCAAAATGAAACTAGAGAAAAGTTATGGCATGCAGTTTATTCTCCATGTACACAGAGAAATTTATAAGCTTTAGGAAATTCAAATTAAGAGTGAATATGTAATTATCTGATATAATTTTGGTATTCTGTTTTATGTTGAATAAATATTGTGCTGGGAATTGAATATTTGTAAGAAGTAATTACAATTTATATTAATAAATTTATATATAAATATTTTTTTATTGTAATGAATGATGCACATTCATTTTGAAATATTTTGGAAGATATTACAGCAGAACACCATTTATCTGGCTCTAACAGGACCAAGTCTGATTTGGATGACCAAAAATCTGGATAATCCAGAAAATTCATTAACATGAATAACAGAGTTTATAGACTTTTTATTTTATATTTTTATAGTCTTCTCCAACATAATAATCAATTTCTTTCCTTTAGATATCATTTTCAGTGTTTTCTTTATTTCACAAATGTTCAACGAAGAGTGAAACTCAGCAAAACAATAAACTTATATTAACATGTTGACTACCATGAGAAGCACAGAATTTTTATTCAATAGGAAAATAGGAATTTTTAAAATTGAAAATCTTAAAAGATTAGAAAAGGTTCAAGAAGATTTTAAGTAAATTCAAAAAACATTCCCTCGGAATGTATAAAAATGATCATCATATGATGACTCATAGGAAACAAGTCTATTCTTGTTACACTCAGACAAGAATGTAATTAGGAGTCCTTTAATTTTTTTGCATTGATAGGTTTTCCATATGTGAGGGACGAACAGACCCACAATAAAGTGTTATTTTACATTTTAATTATTGGAAACTTTAATCGGTTAAATTTGAACGTTTTATCGGGTTAGGCTAAAAGGCATAAAAATTATTTCCCACGGAGTTTGTTCCTTGTTGAGTCGGATGTGTCACCAGGAACTTTTGATGGAGAAGACATATTGGACGTGCGACCGTTAAAGGCCATCACCTGACCTCATGGAAAAAACCCAAGAGGAATGAAGAAGAGAAAAGAAAAAAGTCCCTCTACAACAGTCGTCATCCAAAGTCCGCCCAACAAAGTCGTCCTCCAGGATTAAAATCGTGATCCCGGATTAAAACTGTGATCCAGGATTCAACCCGAGAGAAAAATTCGTGCTGGATTAAGCCTCTACACTCCTCCGTGCCCCCACACCAGTGAACGGACAAGATTCGGATCTAGTGTAAAGAACTGTCCATCGACAAGGTATTTATCAACCCGCGATTCGTTTGTAAACTCTCTCTCTCTCAACGGCCTAGTATAGTTAAGAACGATAATATGCCCGATAGTATTTAGTATCTCTGTATAGTATTTAGTTCGACTTAATTAAAATTGTTATTTATTTGTTACTATGGAGTCCGNAATTCAATAAATAAAATTTTTTTAATAATCTCTCTTCTTAAATAATAAAGTACTTTTATTGATAATGTTTACTATTATAATATAATATGTAACTTATTGGCAAATTAATGTATTTATTAAAAAAACTAAAATGTTTAATCCAATTATGGTATTTCAATGATTCAAACATTTAATAAAACTATATATTTATGAAAAAAATTTATTATTAAAAGTTATGTAATATGGAAAACATTATCATTTGTAATATTCTATAGCAAAACTACTGATTTTTAATTTAAAATAAATTACTAATAAATAAGCAAAACACATTTAATGATGTATTTTACTTAATTTATTTAAAGCTGTACTTTCTAACAGCTAGAATCCACTTATCTGAAAGCTTGAAAATATGTATTATTCTTTGGGGATATAGACATCAGAGCTGTAAATGGTATGTGAGATTGCTTCTAACTATATAATCTATTTAATAATCAAATGATAGAGCTATATTAACTACTGAACTAAAACTTTGCTAATTAATTACATATATATTACATAATTTGGATTAAAGTTATTCCAAACCAATAGTTAGTCTGGATCTATCATTTGATTACTAGTATAATTTGGACTTTGTTTTCTACATATATATTTATAATCCATTTAAATTCAGTAATTATAATGAGTTAAATAGTCTTAAAAATGAATTATCCAAACAAAAAAATTACAGCAATTATATAATTTATGTATCATAACTGTTTTTTTAATACAAAGTTTATAAAATTCTTTATATTATACATTTAATAAATTTTTAAAATCCTTCATAACAGGTAAAACAGATAAAATGAAAGAACTTCTATTTGATACAGAGAATGTTTTTGTACATAATATGTTATAAACAATACTGAAATCCAGATGTTTTACAAAATGATTAGAAATGATCTAATTTTTTTTAGGCAATATATAGAAGTTTGGTTTAGTTTCATTAAATACCTAGCCTATGCTTTTTATAAAATGCCTAACACTTTCAGGAAATGTCCTATAATAATATGATTCAGCATTAAGATTTAGATTATTCTGAGTTTCCAATAAGAATTAATTAGTCTAAAACAACATTTGCTTTGTAAAACGCCTTTATTTCATAAATTGTCATTCAACAGCCGTAGATTGCATTTCAGGGTCATTTATCTCTAGTTAAAAAAAATATACACCATTGAAGACCTATACAAAATGAAAAATTTTTCTCAGTTTTCTTAAATATCCTTTCATAATCACTGGAACATAAACAACACTGGTGGAATTGAACTTTGTAGTATATCTACTCTTCATATTTTGCATATTATGATGAATGGCAATTTATGAAATAAATTTTTAAAAGCAAGAACTGTTTTAGATTAATTAGTTTGTATAGGAAACTCCAGGGCCACATTGGCCATTTATAAATTCTGGTAAATGTCAAAAAAGCTAGTTCCTTTTAGGGAGGCTAACATGACATTGGAATTATACAAGATGTGCATATTTTAAAAACCCATTAGAAATGCCTTTTATATAAAAATTTTATGCATAATATTAACAGAAGACATTAATGATAATTATAATATTATAATCAAATTAACTTATATACTTAAAATTATTTTTTTTAATTGAAGAAGGTGTTTTTTTCAAAAAATCAGTTTTTAATACAATGCCAGTGCCAAATTTTGTTTTCAGTCCAGCCCTAACAAACTTTGTAAATTAAGTATCATAACAATTCCAGAATTGCCATTTTAAAAGTATTTTGTATATGCATATTTATTATTAAACAAAATGTTTATTATTTTTCTCCTCAGTCACTAATTTGCAAATAACTAGTACAGTTAACCCCCATATAACATGGCACTTCTATAGCACGGATTCACTCTGACACGGTTCGAGAATTGGGTAAAACCCTCGTACAACGTGAAATGTAATAAACTTTTACATACTTAAGTAATAATAGTTAACAAAAATTATTTTCGTGAACTATTAATACTTATGTATGTAAATTTTCTTTTCTCGCTTTCTGTCAATACACATGGTCCTTCTCGAAACTTGTTTCAATGTTGCCGGATCTCAAAGCTTCTGCTTCTGATGTTGCCAGATGTTTTTCCCTTATTCCATACTTGCTTTATTATCCATAAGTGCTTAGCACCATATAAGGAAATTTATAAAGATCTTTTAACTAGAATTGCTTCTAGTTAAAAGATCTTTATAAATTTCCTTATATGGTGCTAAGCACTTATGGATAATAAAGCAAGTATGGAATAAGGGAAAAACATCTGGCAACATCAGAAGCAGAAGCGTTGAGATGCGGCAACATTGAAAGAAGTTTCGAGAAGGACCATGTGTATCTAAAATCTAAATTATCTAAAATCTAATCTAAGCAATCTAATTATCTAAAAGCAATCTAAGCAATCTAAAATTACATACTTTTTGCAAAAGGTAAAGCATGGATCTGAAGATAATGCAGAAAAATGCTCAGAGGATAAGGATAACTTGCCAAAAAGAAAACACTCTCGGTTAATAGTGCTTTTAGTGATGACAAAGAAAACATTGTTTAATTTATATTAATATGTATCACTTAAGAAAATTTTAATAAAGATATTTATCTTAATTATGAAAATATAGTAGCATGTTTTTTAATTTTTGGAACCTAACTCTCCTTTTTGTACTAGTTCTTTGTTTCGTATAACATGGATTCACATAACATGGAAATTTTTTGGAGCATAACTATCGTGTTATACGGGGGGTTACCTGTAGTTCAAAACTAAGTAATGTCAAAATAAATAATTTTTTTCAAATTTACTGTATTACAAATTTATATTGCAATATTATATGACTTAGAAAGAACAGAAAATAATCAGGTTCTGATAAATTCTAAATTTTAACAATTTGTACTTAAGCAATATTAAGTTATTTAGTTAAGAATATATATATATATGTATGTATTATGTATAATAAAATGAAGAGAATATTAACTCATTCATTAAGGAAAATATATCACACAAATGATTATTAAATGAAACAGATTCAGAATTTGTAGTCAATTGCATTAAAAAAATATTTTTTAATTTTGCATATTATATTATATATTTTTTTAATTTTTTTATTTTTATCACTTTTCTTATATCTATTGATAGTTTTTTCTTATATTCTTCAATGCTGAAATGCTTGTTTTTTTTTTAAGTTTGATGTTTTACATAATGTAACAACAAATATTTTAAAATTGGGTTAATATTTATGTCAAACTGCCAGATTAGTTGGCTGTAACAAGGCTAATTTTAATAAATAATAATCTTGCAGTTTGATATGATAATAAAAATGTTAACTTCAATAAGAAAAAATTCTTTTCAAATATCAAATAAAGTTAATGAGTAAGATAATTACTAAAGTGGCTATATGTTTTATTGCATATGTCTGAATATATTAAACTATATTCTTACCAAATTGTGTTACTGGACTTTAAAGGTATCTGAATATAGTCAGCATAATTGTTAAAACATATAGTGTTTATCAGTTATCTTATTTGATGTTTATAAATTATAATTTATATAATAATGATTTTTAAGATTCTAAATAACATCAATATAGATTTCTTTTTCTCATCAAAAAATAGTCAGGAATTGATGCAAAATTTAGATACCAAATTAATTATTTTTAAATGGCTAACAGTAGATGAATCTGATAATTTTGACAAAACAACTAAGGTGCATACATAATTGACTTTAGAATATGTGATTTTAAACATCTCATATATGAATGAAATTTGATCAAATACATTTCAACATTTTAAAGAGTGTCTAGATTGATAGTAAAATATTAAGAATAAAACTTTGTATAATTCCTATGGATTTCATAAAATATCTGGATTTTACATATTGCCTGTAACATTAGACTAAAGTTGTAAATGTAAACACATGAACTAAAAGATTTTGTGATTAAAAATTATAAAACATTTGGATTAATTTAAATGTAAAATTATATTATAAACCTCTTAGAACTAAGAAAGTATAAAATCATATATTTCACTTTTTTCAACACTAAAATTTATTTTAAAATTATATTTTTATTTTATAAAATAAATAAATAATCTATTCCAAATATATCCATGTGTATTTTATAAAAATGAAATACTTATGAGATATATTTACAGTACTAGTTGAACTAGATCATTCCAATCTACTACATGATCTGTGCATATTAACAACTAGATATGGATATGCAGATCACAACATATTAGATT
This sequence comes from Centruroides sculpturatus, assembly GCF_000671375.1. Lineage (NCBI taxonomy): Eukaryota > Metazoa > Arthropoda > Arachnida > Scorpiones > Buthidae > Centruroides > Centruroides sculpturatus. The sequence goes on from NW_019384442.1 coordinate 467,906, forward strand.
AATCCAAAAAAGATGTATGATTAGCAAATATTTTGAAAATTAAAATTTTCAGATAATTTTGTAAATTCAATATTGAGTTTAATCAGAATTACAGCAATAAATTTTCCAAATCAGAAAGTTTCCAATTAAGATCATAATCAATAGATAGTAAGATAATTTGACTACTTGTAAAAATGTTTTTCAAATTAAAATGGTTCCATACTCATTTATTGAAAGAAAAGAAAAAAAAAGTTTAAAAAAATGTTTTCAGGATAAGAAAGTAAATAATATTCTTTTAGAGATGACAATAGTAACAATTAAGATAATGGAAAATAAGACATAAAAACCAAAACCTCAGTAAAAAGATTTTAAAAGATAGTAGTTTAAAACTATTATGTTAAAAATATATAAAATATATTCATTGACAAAAAAGTTATGCACCAAGGTAATGTTGAAACTGACTAAAACATTATTACTATTGTCATTATGCTTGCACTAATAAGTGATTACAATATCATAGCAAAGAGGCAATTTTATGTGGAACAACAATACAATTTAAGGATTTTAGAACCTTAAGGCTCTCCTTTTGCCTGGATGCAGGCAAAAGGAGAGCCTAAAGAACAGTCAGGCATAAAGGCATGTATGAAATTCCACAACAGGTTTCTCTACATTTTGTGACTGTTGCTTTAGATTGCTTACACTCCTATATGGCCAAAACTGGCATCCCATCTGGTCCTACAAATGCCTGATGGATGACAAATTTAGAAAGACTAATAAAAGTGTGGCAACATGATAGCTATGGTTTCTCAGGAATGTCTCTACATGCAGTCCTACCATGAAAAGCAACACATGATAATAGTACATGATTTCCTGAATGTAACACTGTCAATGTCTCTTGCACTAATACTAAGCATAACTTACTGTAATATGAGATAGCTCCCAAGATCAGCACACTAAAAGTGGGAGCAGTGTACCACTCAACAGTAAAAGCAAGATTCATCCACCAAACACAAACATAGTGGCCATCCATTCCTACTCATAACTGGGATTTGTTATTAAAGATAATATATTGCTAGTCAGTAGTAGTCCATACTTTTCTATCATAGCACTACTGCAAATGAAACTGACAATGGGATGCTAATGGCAGGATGCATAGTGGTTGATAGGCATGCAATTTGTTTCTTCATCTGCTAATAATATAAGAGACAGGGTTCTATAGCAAGGCCTCCTGCTCAGCGGCATAACTACATATTCAGAGCCCTGGAGCAAGTAGAATCGGTGTGCCCCCTTGTTCCTCGAAAGAGGTCTCACGAAATTTATTTTTGAACATTTAATTTAAAAACATGTATATGATTGTTTCGATTTAAAACCTTCCTTAATAACAATTTATTTGAGATTCAAAGCATTTCAATGATAAGATATTCAATTTAATAAATATAAATATAATAATAAAACAAAATATAATTTTTTAAGTATGAGTACCTAATAATGTTTACTACATATTATATAAACTGTATTGATAAAATGTATGAAAGTTTAGTTTCATAACAAATACATAATAATACATAAAACAACTTCAATATCGTTGTTTTCTTGCTTTTTCATTTGATAATCAGTCATTCACTTTTTCCCGATCAAGTTGACAAGGTAGGTATTGTTTTTTCAATTGATATAATAGCCAGAGCTAAGACAGTATTGTGACATGCTGCTTCTTAAATAAGTTTTGATTAATTTTAGTATTGAAAAACTTTGTTCTGCTGTCGCTGTTGCCAACATGCTGCAATAATGTTGGAAAAGCTACTTGAGGCTGCAGTGTGAATTAAAAGTAGTTCAGCAACTTCGCTTATAGAAGTAATTTCTTTTACCTGACTACAAAAAAGCATTTTAAATCGAAGCATGAGGTCCAAAACTAGGTGAAATGTCAGAGGGATATGCAGATTGTAAAAATTCTGATCCTTCCAGAATATTTTTATCAGATGATGCAACAAGATATGTGGGTGATAAGCAGTGCCGTAACTAGCCATTCCTGTGCCCTGTGCAGGAATTTGTATTTAGGCCCCTTAATTAATTAGGTTTGGGAAAGTAATAAAACAAATACATGCATTTTGGGCCCCTCTTTCAAGCGGGCCCTGTGCGGGTGCACCTGTTGCACTTGCCTAGTTACGGCACTGGTGATAAGCACTTTAAAAGTGTATAAAATTGTCCGATGGATTCAAATCTAATAGTTAACTGATTAATTATTAAATCCAAAAATTTATTTACAAAAATTTTTACAAGTTTTTATTTCACCCTTTCTAACTTGTCGTCCTCATAATTCGTGCACCTGGAGCAGTTTGCTCCAACTGCTCCACAGTAGCTATGCCTCTGCTCTGCTCTAAATGATGAACAAAGATTCTGTTGCAGCTATTCTCATTGTGACATGATGAGATGATCATTTCTCCTGGTGATCTGTCCAAGACATCTAGAGCCTACCCACCATGTGGCTTACATATACACTGTCTTCAACAATTCCTTACAGTCTGCCAAAATGGCCAAGAGAGCAATTCAGCAAAATGACACTCCTGCTTCTCTCATGCCCAATGATATATCTTTCTCAAACTCTGACAATTCTGTGTAATGTCTATGACTAGATAAACCACTCATGCTTGGCATTAAAAGACCCTTCAAACATTAGATGCATGGAAAATTCTAAACACAGTAAATCTCTGCAAGCCTTTTTATAAGATGCGGAGTGACAGCCTAAGGCATTTTATTGACATTAATTAGTGTGTAATCAGACCACAACTGTAATCATTTAATACCTTCCTGTATGTCAAGTTTGTAGTAATCAGACAGTTCTAACTAGAGACACAACCTTTTTGTCAATGAGTGTATTTATCTAAAGTTAAAATTATTTTATTTCTAATATTATATCAGTTTTTTTATATTAATAAAATTCATTTTCACATGAAATAATATTTACACATTTTATTTCTTTCAAAAGAACTGAAAAACTTCAAAGTTTAAATTGACATAAAAAAATTGTACAAACTTCATAGCCGATTTTTTTATCTCTTTTTTTTTTGCATGATTTTTTGAAATATTTATAAAAAAATATTTAATTTTACTTCAAAATTACTATAATTTTGTTGTTATACAATTTTATTTTATACTTAAATCAACTATCTAACAAAATATAAAATATGTATTGATATTTTACATGAATTATATAAATTTCTATTCATGTTTTCCTACACATAATTTGAAAAATATAATTTTTTTTTTAATTATATCAGTAAGAAAAATTCTAGATTAAAAAAATTAACAAAAATAATTTCTAGTTAGTTAATTTTATATCAATCATTATATGAACAGATTATTTTTATCAAAGTAATTAATAACGCAACTGTAAAATCAAAATAATCACAATCAAAAGAAGAAATTAGAGAAGAGTTTTTCCTTAGAAAATTCACTAATAAATGATGATGATAATTTTGCTAAGCATTATTGAAAATATAAATAATTTTAATGCATTTCATAATTTAATTAATAAAAATTTTAAATATGGAATAAATATATCTATGATGTACTGTAATAACAATAGAAAATATTTCATAATTATACAATAATAATAATAATAATTATAATTATTAAAACAAAATTAAAAATATAAGTTAATACTTTGTAATATTAAATTTTGATTCTATATAAAATCAATGAATTAAGAAATCACTTTTTGCAATTATCTTTACATGTACCATACATATAGTTTATTAACTATAAAATATTGAAAAATCAAAAATCACCAAAGAAATATTGTATGGTAGATAATTTATAATCTAAACTTAATAATTACAAAAAAACTGCAGCATTTACAAAATTTAAATACCTACACATAATATATAATCTTCATACTTAATTAAAATGAATTTCATGCAAAGTAACTTTTTATTTGTAATTTAATGTATTTGTTATTCTTATTAAGAATGATATTTTTTAATTTTAAAATTATAGCTCACTCTTATTATTCAAAAGATTTAATAATTAGAAAAATTTAATATATATGTAATGTATAAATTTATGGTTATCTGAATAGTATAATCTTTGGAAGCTGCAAAAATTTTTGCACTTTGAATACTATTTTGAAATGCTGGTTTAAATATTGACAACATAGATATCATATGAACATGTTAAGTTCTAAAATGAAAAACAAAATTCTCATGTTCTCATGAAACCTACAATAAGCTGTTGCTTGTACTTATACAAACTTTATGCACATTTTGAAAATAAATATCTAACTTGTTTATACAGATCTTTGTTTTTTATTTTATATTATAAAACACTTTTGTGAAATACAGTAAACTGATATTTCTATGACTTGAATCTAACATCAAACAGTTTGAAAAACAATCTATTCATCCTAAGGAATTCACTGTACAATTTAAAATTTATTCAAAAATATTTTTAAATATTTAAATAAAAACAATAATTTTATTTCTTTTTTATAATATAAATTTTCATATAGTATTTCTATTTTAAAATTTCTTTTGTCGAAAATTATTGTAAATTCTGCTTAATGTGATCAATTCTATTAAAAATTTTGAAATCAGAAATGCTGTCAATTTACACATTTATTAAATAAGATATTACATTGCATTCAATTTAAAAATATTTTTAGTATAATTTACTCAATTCTGTTACAAAAGAAGTCCCTGAATATTAAAAAACTTAAATAAATATGCTTGTTTTGTTAGTCTAACAAGACAATAAGTAAGTGATTTTTAACATTTTTGATTTTGAAACACATTTAAGAATTTAAGAATATGAAATTTTGTATACTTATTAATGTGGATAAGTTTATAGCTATATTTAGAAACAATGTTATTAAAATAATTTAACAACATGTACTGTACACCAGTGGTCCCCAACCCCCGGCCGTGGACCGGTACCGGTCCGTGGATCAAATGGTACCGGGCCGCCCAAGGAACATTAAATTATTTCCATTTTATTTTCTATGGTGTATTTGTCTCGGGTTTGTGCGACTTTTAATAGACGACGTGTCCAGTTTATTCTGTTGTTCCAAGAAACATATTTCGAGTGTCATTGTCTTCTGTTACCCCCAGATGGAACTGTCTCGTTGCAAAGAAACAAGCTCAGGGTTCTTATTGATTTAGGGTTCTCATTGATTTAGCATTCTAGTGAGTTAAAATGTTAAATCACATTATATTCATTTTTTGGTGTAATTGTATTTTATTTTGAAGGCAGGTTTAAATACAGTTAAATTAAAATTATTAAATTAAATCAATCTAAAATATGAACAATCAACGTCCCCCCTCAGTGGGCCGCAGTAAAGTTATCAAACGTTGACCGGTCCACGGTGATAAAAAGGTTGGGGACAGCTGCTGTACACTATTTCTTATAAAGAAAAAAATTATTTTTCAATCCAATAAATGTATTGATGATATTTAGAAAACATAGATACCACAATCATTCATGCCACTTCAAACTTAAATTGCAACGATTAATTGCAACCTAAGTGGTACAGCTTAGGTTGCAATTAATGTTGCATTATTTGAATCTATTTCAATCTTCATTGAGATTTATATATGTCACAGGGATATGATAAAAGTGGGAATTTGGTCAAATTCCTAAGGGAGATGATCAATTTACTGAAGATGTTAAAATAAAGATTTGATATTGACATTTCCCTAATTAAATGAAGTGATTTGATCAAATCTCTAAACTGGTTTCATGAAATGACAAAAAAACGAATCAACAAAGTAAAGAAGTATTTACATGAAAAGATAGAGATAACTCCAAGTTTATTTATTTTTACTGAAACACGTAGATTTGTGGCAACTGGAGTTACAGAGAATGTTACTTTTTTTACAGGCACATCTATTTGTTTTGCATTGTACTTTGGATTTTTCACAGGAACATTTCTTAAACCCTTGACCTCCATAATTCCAAATAAAGATAATTTTCCAGCAATTTCTTGCATACTTAGCTTTATCAGTGGGACAGTTTTGGTAAATGTGGTTGTAACTATTTGAAGAGCGTTTCTAGGAAGTCAATCTTTTATAATGCCAGCTGAAGTACCAATTTGGTATAAACCATTTTTTTTATCTAATACTATCCCTGTAATATTATTTCCATCTAATGGACCTCTATCTATCTTAGGTAGGGGAGGACGGGGCAACTTTGGCACAATAAGAATAATTTAAATTTAGTGTAACAAATATTGCTGTAAACTGAAAGAAAAGTTTTGTTTATTGCCTACTAGAATGTTACCTTACTATAGAACTGGTTAAAATCAGTTTGGAAATAAAAATAATCATAAGAATAATAACTTTATAAAAAGTTAGCTGTTGCCAAAGTTGTCCCTGGTATAGGGGCAACTTTGGCAACAGCTATCTTTTTATAAAGGTAATGGGGCAAGATAGACAGGTATATAAATTTGTGTTATTGATAATGTATAAATTGGAATTCACTATTAAATCAAAGATATGCAAGTTCAAAAATTTATTTAATATTATAATAACAAAATTTGAGTTAAAAGACATATATAAGTAAAGAAAATGTAAACAAAAATTAATTACAAAAAAATCAAACAGATAATAATTGAAAACATCCTAATGCAAGTTAAAAGCAATAGAAATGAATTAGTGAACTGAAACAAACAGTAGTAATGAAATATGCTTAACAACAAATTGTTTATGTCCTACACATATCACAAATAAATTGAACCAACTCATTTGCTGTATAGTCCACATGAACCCACAGTTTACACTTGCAGCACATAATCCACTTTTTCTGAGTAGTTCCATATTGTTCATTGCAATATATGCAATAAATACACTGGACAACAAAAAAAATAACGCACCATGAAGGACTTGCTGGATTTGAATAAAAATTGGTATATGACATTGTCATTGCTAGACAGATATATGATTGCAACCATAAAACAAAAACATACTTTATTGTGCAGTAATATGCAATACAGTGCAGGTACTAATATCCTGTTGGGCCGCCTCTAGCGCGGATACAAGCTGTGATACGCCTCGGCATGGAGGCATAAAGGTCACGAATAATGTTCTGAGGCATATCTGTCCATGCATGATGCAATTGGGACTCAAGATGAGTCAGATCCTGTGGCTGTCGCAGCTGGAATTTATTTTATCGTTTTATCGTTAATCGAACAAGTGGTCCCACACATGTTCGATTAACGATAAATCTGGAGACCGTGCAGGCCAAGGAAGTGTGGCAACGTTACGTAGGAATGCTTGGGAGACCACTGCAGTGTGTGGCCGGGCATTATCCTGCTGGAATATGCCTGTCGGAAGCCCTGCCATGAGGGGCAACACATGTGGCTGGAGGATGTATTGCACATATCGTTTGGCTGTGAGGGTAGTACGCATGACAACTAGAGGTGTCCTACTGTCGTATGTTATGGCTCTTCACACCATAACACTGGGGGTTGGGCCCGTGTGCTGCTCCACGGTATAGGCCGGATTGACACCTTGACCAGCGGGCTGCCATACTCTCACACGGCCATCGTGAGCCCCCAAACAAAAGCAGGATTCGTCGCTGAACACAATATGCTGCCAGTCGGTAGAGGTCCACGATTGTCATGCACGACACCACTGCAGACGGAGGCGTCGGTGGGTGGCTGTTAATGGTAGAACACATACTGGGCGTCGGGAGATCAATTCGCCTTCTACTAAGCACCTGGAAATGGTGCGGCTGGATACACTGTTCCGTAATGCAGGTGCCATTACTGCATGAATGGTAGACGATGAAGCTGTAGGCGCTGTCCGTGCTTGACGTACAATGAGACAATCCTCCCTTCTGGTGGTCTGTCGATAGCGTCCGGAACTTGTTTGCCGTTCGTGTGTACCCCTACTTACCCACTGCTCATAACACATCCTAACAGTTCTATCAGAACGGTTCAGATGGCGGCCAATCCGGCAGTATGACCATCTTCCTCTCAATCCAACAATGCGACCTCTCTTAAACTCACTTAACTGAGTGTAAGGCTGTCGAATGCGTCGTAGAGGCATGTCTGTCACTCAATGAAGTCAAAACCATGAATAAAAGTGCAGAACATATGCACAAGTCGTCACAGCGTGCACCTTTATACCAGGCAGCGGAAACATTTTTTCCCCTCTGGTGGCGATATAACATAAGAACCTACTCTCAAAAGCTAATCATTTACATATCTAGCTAAGATGATGCAACATATCAATTTTTATTCAAATCCAACAAGCCCTTCATGGTGCGTTATTTTTTTTGTCGTCCAGTGTATTTTCATTGCCATTTTCCGACTCTTTAGGACTTTTCTGCCCCTTTCTTTAAGTGAACTTCAAATCCAATTTCTCCAAATCCATTGCCCTTCTGCAAGTTCCTGATTTTTTAACTTTAGCCTTGGCTTCTAGTGTGGTTTTGTAATGGGATCTAGTTATTTCTTCTGCTTGTTGTTTATTGCTTGTGACCAAATCAAACGATAGCAAAACACGATCAGGAACAAGATCGGCAACACTGCCGAAGATGCCCCAATAGTTATGAGTTAGAAACATTAAGTGGAATCCTGAGAATAGGGTACCAAGTCATGATCTGGTCACATGAATAAGTTCATGTTTTATCCTTCTAACAGGAAAAATAACTTTTGTTATTATGGAATTATAACAAAACATGCCAATTTTATATAAATGAAAGCAAAATATTATAAGAAATTGAATGAAACAGACAACTTATTAGATATTTCAATTATGCTTGTCGGAGAACAATGCAGACACCACACTCAACAAGCCATCATTAAAACTCAACTGTCTAACCTCTAAAGAGAGTCTCCTTTTATTTTGTTTCAAAGAAAATTTAATTGACAAACTTGCCCTGTATGCCGAACTTACTCCGTCCTCCCTACATCAACCAAAACTGTGGAATTCACTAACACATCCTTAAATTTCTTCAATGAAAAATCTTCCATTTTTTTCAGCTTATATTTTTAGGTATTTTGCAGCATATTCCCCTTGATCTATAATTTTCTTTTCTTTTTGGCATAAGTAGCATAAAATTTTCAATCCATATCCTTCTTCTCCTACACTATTTCCACATATTGCGTGCACTGGATTTTTACAAATGTCGCATGAATGGGCTCCAGTAGATTCTGTTCCATAAACAAGACAATGTAGTTTTACTTTGCTGTCTACTGCTTCTGTTTTTGATTCTATTAACAGTACAGATGTTTCAACTGGCAGTACAGGTGTTGTAGAGTTGTAAACTGATTCAGTTGCTAGTAGATCCTCTAAATTTGAAGTTGAAGCATTGTAGTTAATTAATTCAGCTTCTGGATTAACTTCTGAAGTTGAAGTGTCATTGTTGTTCATTAATTGAATTGCTGGTAAATTCTTTGATGTCAAAGTCTTGTCACAAGTTGCTGTTTAAGAAGCTGATCCAAGTCCTCTTCAGTAACAAGCTTCTCAAGCAACTCCTTTGGAATATGAGTAGATAGGAGTCCTGTTTTTGGTTCTGTTCCAAATAAGGCTTTGTAAGGTGATCGTTGAATGGTACAATGAAAGGAGGAATTCTTCTGAAACTGAACAAAGTAACAACCTATAGCCCAATTATTTGTGTCATTGTCAATAAGCCAAAGCACGTAACATAGCTTCGACATCTTGATTCGATCCAGCAAGCCAAGAATCTGTTGAGCGATCGAGCTCAACAGATCCTTGGCTTGCTGGATGTCTAGGCTTATCATTTACAATTTTACATGTTGGCCACAGGGATGTCAATTCTTGTATGACAGCAGCTGTAAACTCACAGCCATTGTCACTTTGCAATATATGAGGACAACCTACTTCCAGAAAGATTTTTAATAGCCCCATTGCTACTTCAGTTTCTCTTTTCAAAGTCAACAGCTGCAGAAAGCCGAATTTCATCGCATGATCCTGGTAATGTAATAGCCATTTGTAATTTCTGTCTAGGGATGACTGCAAGTCAATTAAATCCACTTGGCCATGATGGTTGAAGTTGAAGCAGGACATAATTGGGTGAATGACGATTCCTTTTCTTGGAAATTTTTTTTAGACTGACATACCATGCACAGTTTCAAAACTCTAGAACAACCAAAATGGGTATAAAATATCATGATTTCAAACTGTACAGCATTTTATCTTTGCCTCCGTGGCCAGTTGACTGACGAGTTTCCCAAAGTATGTGATAAAATTCTTCTGCAGGCACTATATTTTCACAACTGGATCGGAGTCAGACTTTCTCTTCAAAATCAAAGATTTTTTTAGTACCTACTTCCATTAGATCGTATTTTTTTCCGTAGTAATACTGTTTATTTGTCCGTTGAAACTTAAGTACTGGTGCTAATTTAAATTGTTTAATGGCTATGATAGCTTCTTCTGTCACAGCCATTAAACAATTTAAATTAGGATTCAGAGTTCACAACAGTTATTCTTTATCATGCCGCTCGCTCAAACACGTCCTGATAGTTTCCTTGAACTGTTCTTCACACACAAATCTGGTTTGAGTCTGATTTTATCCTGTATTCAAAGCCATTATTTTGATAATCGTACAAATTACAAGGAAAATAAAATATAAATGTGTGCGATTGTTGTGATGTAATGATTTGTGCAACTACGTGCACCAGAGGTCGCTGGCAACTAGCCTGTTGAAGGGATGAAGGAGCAGTTAACTAGTGCAAGCAGTGGTATGCAAGTCCTGACTTGTTTATTTTATCTTTTCACTAAATTAGTACAGGGATTTGATCAAATCATTTATTTTTTAGGGAAATGACTCTATAGAATTGTCATTTTAACATCTTCAGTAAATTGATTATCTCCCTTAAGGATTTGACCAAATCCCCACTTTTATCATATTCCGGCGACATATGTTTAAAATAACAAAAACTAAAACATAATCTAAAGAAAAATCTATTGTTACCAATGGTGGTTATCATTTAAATTTTATAATATAATAATCATTTTTATATAAAATATGCATTTCATGATTTAAAAAAATACCAAGAAAAAACAAAATTATTGAAAAGACTGATATAATTAATCTATCATTTTATGTCAGTGAATTAATTTCAATTATTTAAATCTAAAATGATTGGATATTAAAAATATGACTTAATTCTCATTTGATATATTTATGGTTGGTTGATTAGAGTTGGGAATTTTAATGTAAGGGCTTTTAGTAGGTCAAAGTACCAAAATTGATTAAGTACACAGTAATAAATTATGCTAATATATGATTGGATAGTTGAGGAAAGCATTTTTCCAAATAATACTATGACATGAAATATAAACTAATACTGTGATGAAAAGGTTTGGCTGTTATTCTCAAATAGTATTTTCAAGTTTTACTGTTGTCTGGATTTTTTACTTATTTCTTTTATTATTGCGAAATAAGTATTTTAAACAATAAAACAGATAAATATAAAACTAATATTTATTAGCCCATCAAATTCTATGACTTGAATGAAATAAAACTAGACAGATTCTTAAATGTTGTACATTTATAATTGTGAGGACCCAAACGGGGTTCGAAAGAAGGCAATTAACGACTTTTTGAAAGAGTCAAGTTTCGTAGCGCAAAAGAGCGAACTCAAAGATCGGATTTAAACAATGAACCTTTTGTCTTGTTAAAAGATTTTAAACAATAGATAGTGTAAAGTTGAGGAAAACGAGGTTGGAGAGGAGTCATGTTCAGACGCGACGTTGACCTCTCCCGCGCCCTTCGGTGGGGTTTCGAATTGTCACCATGTGACAAGGAGAAACCAATGGAGAGGTGACGGCAATGGAAAAGGGATAAAACCACGTTTTCAAAACCTTTACGGGGTCTTGGTTCTTGAATGCGCAGTGTTTCTTCTCCTGGAGGTGCGTGCTCCAGAAAAAGGAAAGAACATTTTGGAACATTGTGGAAGCATCATTCTCCAGTTGCCTCCTAGCGATCTACAGATTCGTCAGTTCGCCCAACGAGAAACCGCCGAAAGCCTTGATCAACGCCCGGGGCCTACGGAGTATTTCACCATCAGCGTCGATCCTCCAGTAACAAAAACAGAATTTTTCAAACTTTATTCGGACTTTACCGACACGCTTGGTGGTGCTACCTCGTCAATCAAGGAAATTGTAAGGAAAATTTTTATGTTTAATAAATGGTTTCATATGGTAAACCTGTCTCAGAAAGTCATTCTGCGCCCACACGACAGTAATGACCGCTCGGCTGTCGGAAACCCCTCACCCATAATCGGCTGACCTCACATAATTATGCTACTAGAATTAAATAATATTTGCCATTAAAAAAATATTATATAAGAAAATGATATAAATGTACTTCATTTTTTCTAAGCAAACTTAACACACAAAAATAAAAAGTAAAGTCTCTGAAAAAATAGTTTATATTATAATGAAAAAGGAAATATCTAAATTGTAAAATCTGAAAGTGAAAACAGTTTTTTCAGCAGCCGACCACAATTGATTCTCTGTAATACTTCTCACATGCATTGTGATTTTTCAAGGCTGTCAAGTTTCAACAAGACCTTAATAAACCACATTTTAAGTGCTTCCACAACCAAAATTCACACAGATTAAGATCTGGAGTTTAACCTGACTAAGCAACAGGAAATGCACCACTAATCATTGTCATTAGTAAAATATTGCTGCAAAATCTGCTATACAAAGCATCTGATAAGCTAAATTTAAGTTCTTGTGTATTAGCTAACATGCAGCAAATGATATCAATTTGACATCGTTTGCTACATGCTAGACAAGAACTTAAATCCAACTAACTGTGGAGATTCTCTGTTGTGCATGGAGATGGTTGACTCAGGGTATTGTTACTATTTCAGTTGGAGTATGACAAAAGTGTCAAGCATTCCTTAGTATCTCTCATTCATCATATAACATGTTTAGGTCTGTGAAATTAGCTTCTTTGAAGAAGAAAATCCAAGGATAAATGTGGCTATGAATCCACACCAAACTGTAACTTTAAGCAAGTGCAATGGAATCTGTTGGAAAACATGAGACCCAAATGCAACATTTATGGGTGTTCATTATTCCACTGAGTTGAAAATGTGCCTTGTTGTTTCACAGGGTCTTCCATACCCATGATCATGGACCCAAGACATGTCCACTTCCACTCTACTCTGATAAGGATGAAGGAAGGTCAAATGTAAGTTGGGTACATCAGTAAACAATTACTGATTGTGGTTGATCTTACATGGATAAAAATGCACCAACTTTCTCAGTATCTTCCCCAATGTGCCATAGAATACACCCTACTGTTTGACACTGCAAATGCACTATTGTAGTCTGCAACATTATTCATTAACTGTTCAACAACAGCTATATCATTTTCAATGATTTGTGAAGTTATAGGTTTTCACCTTCAATCTGGTTGAACTCCCAGACATCCAGTTTCTTCAAATTGAGTGATTATTCTCCTGAGATCCTGAGAAACTATCCTTGACATAAATTCTTAAAACAATAAAATTTTTGAAGTGTATCTGCAACATTGCCATTGTTTTCATAAAACAGTTTAAAGAAATGTACATTCCAGCATGCCATTGTAGTGACAAGAATGGCATTCAACAGTTGTGATCACTTTTATATCCAGAACTTGTATGCTTATGCAAAAGGAAACTGCTTTTTCATTGCTTGCAGTGACAAAAGTACAATGGTGATGAGTTTTGGTAACAATTTTATTTTTTATGAAAATGTCTTCTATATATCCTGAAATGTCAGCAGACCAAATTAGGTTGCATTTGTATTGCTAAATCTTTCTCTAAGCAGCATTAAATAGAGGTACTATACTTTACAATTACAATCATCCACCATATTGGTGAAGAAAAATTGTTGCATATAACATTTTTTAAGAAAATATTAAAAATAAATAAAGTTCTGTATAAAATACTTTTAGAACTGCTTGAAGACAATAGCTATTTACTAATTACAGAATATAAATAATTCTATTTATATTACAGTATTGGGTTAAATATCTGGCTTCCAGAAGACTGGAATGATTAGAAAACTAGGTATTTTTGAAACTGGCTAGTTTTGAATTTGACAAGCTGTAGTATAGCTATAGTTCGCTAAATGACTGCTTTGTTTTGTTTATGACATACACGTTGCATGACACCAGTTTCCAGTGTGACTTTTGGCATACTGTGTTAAAAATTGTTTTGTTCTTTACTTTCCATCATTTATTTTATATTTTAAATATATATATATATATAGTCTTTGTTCAGAAAACTGGAACCAGAAATTCAATCTCTTCCACTCCCAAGCTTGCTGGATATTTAATCTAGTATTCTATCAACTGTTCATTTTTTTTTTTCAATAATTTATTTTTTTATGAAAAATGATCTAATCTTATAATATAATCGAGATGGATTGATAATGATAATAATGATGATAATAATAATAATAATAATAATAATAAGTGCAGAGCCCAAATGGTTAGGAGTTGAAAGTTGAAATTTGGTACATAGTTAGGGTACATCATGAGAACGTACACTAAAAAGGAATTTTTCAAAATTTCCACCTGTGGGGGAGAGAGAAAGAGAGGGTTAAAGCTTACCCAGAAGAACTCGGTTTCTACTGTACTATTTTAAATGCCATTTTTTGCATTTATGTGGGAAATCAAACATATTTTTCGACCCTTCTAAAAATTCTCAACGATCATCATATATAAAGTTGACACAGGGAGTGCCTGCACATAAGTTTGCTTTATTCGAACTCTTCATCTTAATGTTTGATTTTATGTTTGAATTTATATTTATGAATGATTCTGGAAGATCCAGCTTATTTTTCGAATTTAGTAAACCTGAAGAAGAACCCAGAAAGAGTTATGAAAACGTTTATTATTCATCACTTAGTGGTACTATGCACTGGTTAGTGGTTGCAGTGAGTCTTAATTATCATTATCCTGGTGTGGTAAGCAGACATCTAAAAAATTTTCTAATTAGTCTCGAAAGAGGGGGATCTAATTCTTGCACACAGTGAAAACGGGTAAAATCAGCTATAATCTAATAATCTTAATCTTAGCTATCATTACTTTTTGTCCGAGCAACACCGGGCTCATCTGCTAGTATAAAATAAAGTTAAAGGTTTTAAAACTAGTACTTTTAAAATGCATAATTCAATCCAATAAAGATAATTTCAAATTCAGAACATAAAAAAATATAATGTAATGTAATATATTACTTTATTATGTAATATATTACTATATATAATATGGTGATATATTTTGATAGCACTCTAATTATTTAATTTAAAATATTTCAGTTTACTTATTTTTAAATGAACTTTTTATGTACAGTAATATCAATATGCATATAACTGATTCATGGTGTATATTATTAAAAATTTTTTACTTCAAAACTGTAGCATAAAATATGTATATGAAGCAAACATTCTGAATAGTTACTGACAGCACATTTTGAACATAGCATCATACAATATTTTACAGGTTGATAAATATTTTGTCAGGTCATTATTGTTGACTTAATTAAAACTCAATATAAGTTATTTTATTTTCTCAATTATCAATAATATTGTGGCAATACAATGTAGTGTAAATAATAAAACATTCAATTTTAGCATAATATTTTCAAAAATAAAATTTTTGCCATTTAAAACCGAATATATTTTTTAATTAAAAAGAAAGAAAAGTTTAACATACTTTATGTGATGTGATATGATATAATTAATTAATTTTAATTTCTAAATAAAAGAAAAACAATTAACAATGTAAGAAATTATTAGTCACATTGCAAAGACAAGAATATATAACTGTCAATATAAAACATCAAATTATATTGAAAGATCTTATTTAATTCATTAGCTATAGATGCAGCAAGTACAGTTATTTGTTTGCTAAACTAATCTTTTAAGATGTATTTCATTAAGACAGTCTATAGTATGTAATATCTTGATTTCTGAAGATGGCTATCATTCACATGACTCAGCAAGATACATCTTTTATAACTGAAAACCTTCTATTTTATTTAAAAAGAAAGTACTCCAGCTAATTTAGAACTCAATGAATTTCCCTATATTCTTTGGAAGAGTATTTGAGTATTTGAAGATCATTACTAAATTGATGAGACGAAATTAATGCCCATAAATTTGCATAACAGATCAGTCATAACTATAAAATTTTGGGTATTTGAATTGTTTTGATTTTGTTTTATTCTAAGTATTTTATAATAATAGTATAATATTTGTCTTGTAGCATTATTATTGTCATTGATAAATACTCAACTATAAAAGTCAAACTCTGTTTATAGGTTTTTCAAAAGTATCAAGAAAATTAGTATATAAGTGAGAAAAACATTGAAGTGAAACTACTTTTGAATTTCTTCAGAATAAATATAATTGTCAATTTTTGCTGCACTGTACAATTGAATTTGTAGGTGTAATTCTTAACAAATAACTTTCAATTTACTACTTGTATAATACATTTTAAAAACATATAAAAGGAAAAGTAAAATGATGTGATATTAAATCATATTCTTTTAAAAAATTACCAAAGTTTTGTTTGTTTTTGATGGACTTGTCACATACAGTACCAGAATTAGATAACAGTTTTCTGCTTCTGCTGAAACTCCAGTCATATGAAAGAACAAAGAGTCATTATAAAAGTTAGATCATACTGAAAAAAACAGTGAAAACAAAAAAAACTGGAAAGTGATTTTTATTCAGTTATCAAAATTGGTTCATGCTACAAAATATGGAAAATTTTTAATGTTTTGGACTGAAAAGCAATTTACTGAATGGGAAAATTCATTAAAAACAGTGTCATGTTACATATTATTTGCTCTGCTTTTTGTATTTGTTGGGAATTTACTGTCAGTGTGGACTAACCTTAAGTGAAAACATAATATCCTTTTACATTTTTCCATTTCAAAATTGCTTTAAATTTTTCTATTTCAAAGTGAATAACACACAAGGGAGAAAAAAGTGCCTTAGTGTACTGAAAAATGTAAGTGTGAAATCATATAAATGAAAAATACATAATTGAAGGGCTTTATAATGATAAAAAGTACTGTGCAGAAAATATTTTAATGTATATCACAAAAAACACACAACTAAGAAATGTATAAGTGGGGTTCAACTGTATTTAAAATAAATTTAGAAAAGTTATGAAGAAGAATAAGTATTTCATAAATTCCTTATATATGAATTAGTATGGATTATAGTTTTGATCTAACTAAAATTTGTCACCAAAACTGAAACAAACTAAGTTTTTTTAAAAATATCTCAAAAAGATATTATTCTAAGGTTCTAAAATATAGAAATCACACGTAAATATTAAATTTAATGTAAAAATATATCAATCATTTGCTACTCTTTTTTTTTCACCATTATTGAAATACTTTAAAAATAAAAATACAACATATTTATGTAAGATAAATATGAGAATTTTGAATAAATTAGTAATTCATGTGACTTTTTCTTTGATTAATGAACTGTCCAAACTGATTAATCAAGTTTTTGTTTCAAGAAAACCAGAATGAACTGAATTTAATTTGAAAAGCTTCTTTAAAAGAAATATGGTGATGACAGATAATGAAACAATAGTTGAATCTTTTCTTTCTATCAAGGTATGTATTGATTCTGTTACTGGAATAGTTTTCCTGATTTTTTTTACCTGTAACAATATGTCTTCATTACGGTTATTTTTCCTAATTGATAATCATGAAATAAAAAAGTGATATAAAAAATTTCAATGGAATATATTCTCAAAAATTTTCATTTTAAAATTATTATTATCTTTATATTAATTAATAACCAGTGTAAAGATGATTGAAATAGTATAATAAAAATATTTTAATCAAAATTTTCTTTAATAATTATTAAAACATTTACTATTTATTAGAAAAATCCAATCTACAGGATTAATTTTGACTTTTTTAGAAAATTTTTATAAAATATATTATACACATTATTACTAAATAGATATAGCATATTTTATATTTAAATTTCACAGAGTGACTATATTACACACTGACTCATTTGTTAAAAAAAGCTTTTCTTCAATCTATTCTAAATTATTGAATCAAAACATTTAAAGTCATCTTGAATTCTTTCAACAGATGAAAATTAATTTTGCAAAAGAATTAAGTTTATAACAAAAACTGCTAGTATTTTTTAAAGTTTATATACTGTAAAGTAAATAATATTTGATATTTAATTTCTAATGATCCCTGAATTTATTATCTATCATTTATTTACTTCTAATTTATATAAACAAATCAAAATTAAGCTAACATACTACATAGCAATAGACAAATTATTTTATCTAATATGTTTTGAGCAAATGCAACTTTTCTCTATCATTAATTAAAAAATTAGAACAATATACAAAATATGTATTCCATTATAATTAAATTTTTTAAATTTTATGTTAAAAATACAGATAAAATAACTGCTATACCAAACAAAAATATATATACATATAGTAGGTGCTTATTGTAATCACTTTGGCTGGGACTAGCCTATTCTGATAACAATAACCAAGTGATAACATTATGCAGTGAAAGTAATTAGAAAATAATGGAAAATCTAGTTTTATTGAATCAGATAATTTAAAAACATGTTTAAAAAATTTAAAATGTTTAAAATAAACTTAATAATTAACTTAAAAGCTTATTAATTATAATAATAATTATTTGAATAGTTTATCCAGCATAAACTATAGTACAGTAATACCCCGAACTTACGCGATAGGTGAAACTGAGCGATAACTGCGTAAGTCGAATTCGCGTAAGTCGGGGTATAATTTTGCAATTTATGTAAAATCCAAGTCGGATGTATGTAAGCTAATAAATGTTCTCGTTAATCTTATCTCGTCTTTTTATTCGTTTATGCTTACAAGAAATCACCACATAGAGTCTCTCAAGTCTCCGTAGATATAACAAACACAGAAATAAATAACACAAAATAAATTGTAGCTATGTGTTGATTCCACGTGACACATCCAAACATGTAAGCTGAACAATAGTATGGGGGGGAGAGTGAGTAATCAAGAGTTGCGTGGCGCTCAAACAAAAGATGAATCAACAAGATTTGAAAATCATGTACTCCGGGTTCGCGTAAGTTGGGGTAGCGTAAGTCGAGGTATTACTGTACTGTCTGTATTCCATATTGAGTGCAAGATTAAACAAACATTTTCTACATTAAGAATAATCATGTATGATAGAATTAATTTAAATTAAATCGTTCAAACTGTTTTTTTGGCATTTTTATAAGAACAACATGGCTTAAAAATATTATTGGTTTTGTTCATTGGCTGTCATTAACCATCTAAGTAAATTCAAATTTATCATTATGTTTATAATGATAATTATAAATGAATTTCTGATTGTAATAAGCAAACTTTTGTATTATTATTTAATTTATATGTTTTGGAATGTGTTAATTCCAATAACTATATCTGTGATTACAATAAGCAGCACCTACCTTCATTAAAATTATATGATGGCTGAAATTGATAATTGTAAATGAAATAATTATCAGATTCATCCAACATATCACTAACAGAATTCAGTATTTGTTTTGCTTGGTTCTATGTTACAACTTGGTGAATTTATAGACACTTGGCAAATAATTTATCATTTGCTTTTTAATTAATCCGTAACCTTTACTTAGAGAAAGCAAAACAAGAAAAAGAAAACACAGTTTCGACAAAACAAATAAAATAATTCAGTATATTTGCAATAAAATTAAGTAAAAATATTTTTGTTCTTTATACAGGAAAGTAGAATCCAAATTCAAATTATTCAGCAAAACAATATAAAAAAATATGTAAAAATATTTTATAAATGCATATGATCTATATCAATTTAAAATGTTTATTAAGTTTCTAAAATAAATGCTAAATACTCTTATTTTTATTTGTAAAATTCAGAGTTCTATCAATTATTTTACATTAATTTTTGATATTACTGATGAAATTCCATTGAATTAGAGAGTAATAAGAGAGAATTTTACTTAAATTCTCTCTTATTACTCTCTAATACAGCTTAAGAAATTCTAAACAATTATTGCTTTAGAATTTTAAAAACTTTTATTTTAAAATTTATTTAAATAGAAAGAGTCAATTGTAATTATTATAATAATTTGAAATTTCAATAACTATAAAATTTTAAAATGATTTCACAGCTAAATAGAATATCAATTTTTTTTTTAAGATAGTATTTCATTAGCTTGCTTCAACTGATAAACAATTTAGAACACAACATTAAAATAATAAAGTAAATTTTACTAATTTTAATAGAAAAATATACTAAATGTCTATTTATAATTTACTTTCCAGAGAGAGATATAATAAATTAGTAAAATACATATTACAAAACATATGAAGTAAAAATTACATCAACAAAAAATATCAATATTTTTCATTAAACTAATTAGTATTTAAAATATCTTTTGATCATAATTTTTCCATATATAGTCAAATTTATTTTTAAATTATACCTTACTTTATTTCATAAAATAACATTTAATGAAATTATAAAAACTAAAAAATTATTATATATATAATATAATATAATATATTTTTTTTTAAATAAAAAAATTATTAATCTTTTCAAAATATTTATTACTCTAACTAGGCCCATGCATAAGATTTTTAAATGGATGGAAATTTTAAAAAATTTCTTAACGTACGTTATTTATTAATTTTTACATATAGGAATATAGAGTAACACAATACAGTACTTTAAAGAGGAACTGAATGGGTATAAGATAAGTAAGTCATGTATACATTATACAGTTTAATTTTAATTTTATTATATTTTAATTTTTCCCAAATGGAAGGGTTTAACCCCCTCGTGCATGGCCTTTACCTACATTCAAAAATTATTCAATAACCTTATAAAATCTATTTATTTAAAACTTACAAGAAAGTAATTTTTTTGAAAAGGGAGAGAATCAAATCTTTATTATAAATTTTAATTATCAATAAAACAAAATATAAAACTATATATTAAAAAATATTTTATTCTATTTTTATGGAAAGAGCAAACTAATAACTCATATAACCTGTTCATATCAAATAGATGTAATTTAATTTGTTAAAAATATGAAAATGTTTCTCTTACACACGAAATGTTACTTCATATAGTAAATATAAAAATTTACAAAACAAACAAAAAACTATATACTTCTAATAATAACCATCACTTGAATTTATTGATTTAACAATATATTCATTCAATCATAAGTATGACATTAAATTCAGATTTGTAATAATTTCAATGTAACATGCAAGAATTTTTTAGGGAACATTGTATGTTGCTCATAAACCTAAATTCTATGTTAACACATTCCCAATTTGTAAATGCACTTGAAATTAATATTTAATTAGTGTTCTACTTATATATTTATATTTATTACTTTTTAAAATATAATTTTTTCAATATAGTAAAAATAAACAGAAGGAAAATGCTAAATGTTAATGGAAGTGGTTAATGTAATAAACTTTACTTTTATATAACTCTTATTGAAAAAAGATTTAAATAATCTAAGGATTATATAATAATTAAAAAGAACTTTTAAAATTTAAGTTCTTTTCCTACCTTGTATTGATGAGGTATTGGGCAAGATTGATGGCTTCTGGGGTCCCAGAGATTGTTACTGTTCTTTCTTTAGATCCCTCTTCAGAATTGGATATTTTAATAGTGGCACCAGATAGTTGCCTATGAAGTAATTTTAATAAAACTTTAGTAAGATGGTGATTTAAAAATTTAGTAATTTGTTTATTCAACTCTTAGCTTTTAAATTACACACAAACACCTCACTTTAAGGTACTTTGCTTCAGTAACCTTCACTAATATGGTATTTTCCAATTACATACATAATTTATTCATGTTCGTTAAGAGCAACATAAGGATTTTCAGCACTTACTTTGCTCTTAGTAGAGTCTTTTGAGGTTATTTTATTTATTCTTGTTATTTTTGCATCTTTTTTAGACCTAGTATTATTGCACACTTAATGAATAATAGTTTAAATATATTCTTAGACTTTTATATGCATTGGCAAGAAAAAAAAGACTGTAATTCACTTCAAAGTAATATTTGTTTTACTGCAGTAGTATAGATCCTAACCCACCACATTAGTAAGGTATGCCTACTTATAATATTTAAAATTTATTTTTATAAAATAATAAACCAGATACATTTATAAACATTTAAAAGTTTTANCAGTTTACTTATTTTTAAATGAACTTTTTATGTACAGTAATATCAATATGCATATAACTGATTCATGGTGTATATTATTAAAAATTTTTTACTTCAAAACTGTAGCATAAAATATGTATATGAAGCAAACATTCTGAATAGTTACTGACAGCACATTTTGAACATAGCATCATACAATATTTTACAGGTTGATAAATATTTTGTCAGGTCATTATTGTTGACTTAATTAAAACTCAATATAAGTTATTTTATTTTCTCAATTATCAATAATATTGTGGCAATACAATGTAGTGTAAATAATAAAACATTCAATTTTAGCATAATATTTTCAAAAATAAAATTTTTGCCATTTAAAACCGAATATATTTTTTAATTAAAAAGAAAGAAAAGTTTAACATACTTTATGTGATGTGATATGATATAATTAATTAATTTTAATTTCTAAATAAAAGAAAAACAATTAACAATGTAAGAAATTATTAGTCACATTGCAAAGACAAGAATATATAACTGTCAATATAAAACATCAAATTATATTGAAAGATCTTATTTAATTCATTAGCTATAGATGCAGCAAGTACAGTTATTTGTTTGCTAAACTAATCTTTTAAGATGTATTTCATTAAGACAGTCTATAGTATGTAATATCTTGATTTCTGAAGATGGCTATCATTCACATGACTCAGCAAGATACATCTTTTATAACTGAAAACCTTCTATTTTATTTAAAAAGAAAGTACTCCAGCTAATTTAGAACTCAATGAATTTCCCTATATTCTTTGGAAGAGTATTTGAGTATTTGAAGATCATTACTAAATTGATGAGACGAAATTAATGCCCATAAATTTGCATAACAGATCAGTCATAACTATAAAATTTTGGGTATTTGAATTGTTTTGATTTTGTTTTATTCTAAGTATTTTATAATAATAGTATAATATTTGTCTTGTAGCATTATTATTGTCATTGATAAATACTCAACTATAAAAGTCAAACTCTGTTTATAGGTTTTTCAAAAGTATCAAGAAAATTAGTATATAAGTGAGAAAAACATTGAAGTGAAACTACTTTTGAATTTCTTCAGAATAAATATAATTGTCAATTTTTGCTGCACTGTACAATTGAATTTGTAGGTGTAATTCTTAACAAATAACTTTCAATTTACTACTTGTATAATACATTTTAAAAACATATAAAAGGAAAAGTAAAATGATGTGATATTAAATCATATTCTTTTAAAAAATTACCAAAGTTTTGTTTGTTTTTGATGGACTTGTCACATACAGTACCAGAATTAGATAACAGTTTTCTGCTTCTGCTGAAACTCCAGTCATATGAAAGAACAAAGAGTCATTATAAAAGTTAGATCATACTGAAAAAAACAGTGAAAACAAAAAAAACTGGAAAGTGATTTTTATTCAGTTATCAAAATTGGTTCATGCTACAAAATATGGAAAATTTTTAATGTTTTGGACTGAAAAGCAATTTACTGAATGGGAAAATTCATTAAAAACAGTGTCATGTTACATATTATTTGCTCTGCTTTTTGTATTTGTTGGGAATTTACTGTCAGTGTGGACTAACCTTAAGTGAAAACATAATATCCTTTTACATTTTTCCATTTCAAAATTGCTTTAAATTTTTCTATTTCAAAGTGAATAACACACAAGGGAGAAAAAAGTGCCTTAGTGTACTGAAAAATGTAAGTGTGAAATCATATAAATGAAAAATACATAATTGAAGGGCTTTATAATGATAAAAAGTACTGTGCAGAAAATATTTTAATGTATATCACAAAAAACACACAACTAAGAAATGTATAAGTGGGGTTCAACTGTATTTAAAATAAATTTAGAAAAGTTATGAAGAAGAATAAGTATTTCATAAATTCCTTATATATGAATTAGTATGGATTATAGTTTTGATCTAACTAAAATTTGTCACCAAAACTGAAACAAACTAAGTTTTTTTAAAAATATCTCAAAAAGATATTATTCTAAGGTTCTAAAATATAGAAATCACACGTAAATATTAAATTTAATGTAAAAATATATCAATCATTTGCTACTCTTTTTTTTTCACCATTATTGAAATACTTTAAAAATAAAAATACAACATATTTATGTAAGATAAATATGAGAATTTTGAATAAATTAGTAATTCATGTGACTTTTTCTTTGATTAATGAACTGTCCAAACTGATTAATCAAGTTTTTGTTTCAAGAAAACCAGAATGAACTGAATTTAATTTGAAAAGCTTCTTTAAAAGAAATATGGTGATGACAGATAATGAAACAATAGTTGAATCTTTTCTTTCTATCAAGGTATGTATTGATTCTGTTACTGGAATAGTTTTCCTGATTTTTTTTACCTGTAACAATATGTCTTCATTACGGTTATTTTTCCTAATTGATAATCATGAAATAAAAAAGTGATATAAAAAATTTCAATGGAATATATTCTCAAAAATTTTCATTTTAAAATTATTATTATCTTTATATTAATTAATAACCAGTGTAAAGATGATTGAAATAGTATAATAAAAATATTTTAATCAAAATTTTCTTTAATAATTATTAAAACATTTACTATTTATTAGAAAAATCCAATCTACAGGATTAATTTTGACTTTTTTAGAAAATTTTTATAAAATATATTATACACATTATTACTAAATAGATATAGCATATTTTATATTTAAATTTCACAGAGTGACTATATTACACACTGACTCATTTGTTAAAAAAAGCTTTTCTTCAATCTATTCTAAATTATTGAATCAAAACATTTAAAGTCATCTTGAATTCTTTCAACAGATGAAAATTAATTTTGCAAAAGAATTAAGTTTATAACAAAAACTGCTAGTATTTTTTAAAGTTTATATACTGTAAAGTAAATAATATTTGATATTTAATTTCTAATGATCCCTGAATTTATTATCTATCATTTATTTACTTCTAATTTATATAAACAAATCAAAATTAAGCTAACATACTACATAGCAATAGACAAATTATTTTATCTAATATGTTTTGAGCAAATGCAACTTTTCTCTATCATTAATTAAAAAATTAGAACAATATACAAAATATGTATTCCATTATAATTAAATTTTTTAAATTTTATGTTAAAAATACAGATAAAATAACTGCTATACCAAACAAAAATATATATACATATAGTAGGTGCTTATTGTAATCACTTTGGCTGGGACTAGCCTATTCTGATAACAATAACCAAGTGATAACATTATGCAGTGAAAGTAATTAGAAAATAATGGAAAATCTAGTTTTATTGAATCAGATAATTTAAAAACATGTTTAAAAAATTTAAAATGTTTAAAATAAACTTAATAATTAACTTAAAAGCTTATTAATTATAATAATAATTATTTGAATAGTTTATCCAGCATAAACTATAGTACAGTAATACCCCGAACTTACGCGATAGGTGAAACTGAGCGATAACTGCGTAAGTCGAATTCGCGTAAGTCGGGGTATAATTTTGCAATTTATGTAAAATCCAAGTCGGATGTATGTAAGCTAATAAATGTTCTCGTTAATCTTATCTCGTCTTTTTATTCGTTTATGCTTACAAGAAATCACCACATAGAGTCTCTCAAGTCTCCGTAGATATAACAAACACAGAAATAAATAACACAAAATAAATTGTAGCTATGTGTTGATTCCACGTGACACATCCAAACATGTAAGCTGAACAATAGTATGGGGGGGAGAGTGAGTAATCAAGAGTTGCGTGGCGCTCAAACAAAAGATGAATCAACAAGATTTGAAAATCATGTACTCCGGGTTCGCGTAAGTTGGGGTAGCGTAAGTCGAGGTATTACTGTACTGTCTGTATTCCATATTGAGTGCAAGATTAAACAAACATTTTCTACATTAAGAATAATCATGTATGATAGAATTAATTTAAATTAAATCGTTCAAACTGTTTTTTTGGCATTTTTATAAGAACAACATGGCTTAAAAATATTATTGGTTTTGTTCATTGGCTGTCATTAACCATCTAAGTAAATTCAAATTTATCATTATGTTTATAATGATAATTATAAATGAATTTCTGATTGTAATAAGCAAACTTTTGTATTATTATTTAATTTATATGTTTTGGAATGTGTTAATTCCAATAACTATATCTGTGATTACAATAAGCAGCACCTACCTTCATTAAAATTATATGATGGCTGAAATTGATAATTGTAAATGAAATAATTATCAGATTCATCCAACATATCACTAACAGAATTCAGTATTTGTTTTGCTTGGTTCTATGTTACAACTTGGTGAATTTATAGACACTTGGCAAATAATTTATCATTTGCTTTTTAATTAATCCGTAACCTTTACTTAGAGAAAGCAAAACAAGAAAAAGAAAACACAGTTTCGACAAAACAAATAAAATAATTCAGTATATTTGCAATAAAATTAAGTAAAAATATTTTTGTTCTTTATACAGGAAAGTAGAATCCAAATTCAAATTATTCAGCAAAACAATATAAAAAAATATGTAAAAATATTTTATAAATGCATATGATCTATATCAATTTAAAATGTTTATTAAGTTTCTAAAATAAATGCTAAATACTCTTATTTTTATTTGTAAAATTCAGAGTTCTATCAATTATTTTACATTAATTTTTGATATTACTGATGAAATTCCATTGAATTAGAGAGTAATAAGAGAGAATTTTACTTAAATTCTCTCTTATTACTCTCTAATACAGCTTAAGAAATTCTAAACAATTATTGCTTTAGAATTTTAAAAACTTTTATTTTAAAATTTATTTAAATAGAAAGAGTCAATTGTAATTATTATAATAATTTGAAATTTCAATAACTATAAAATTTTAAAATGATTTCACAGCTAAATAGAATATCAATTTTTTTTTTAAGATAGTATTTCATTAGCTTGCTTCAACTGATAAACAATTTAGAACACAACATTAAAATAATAAAGTAAATTTTACTAATTTTAATAGAAAAATATACTAAATGTCTATTTATAATTTACTTTCCAGAGAGAGATATAATAAATTAGTAAAATACATATTACAAAACATATGAAGTAAAAATTACATCAACAAAAAATATCAATATTTTTCATTAAACTAATTAGTATTTAAAATATCTTTTGATCATAATTTTTCCATATATAGTCAAATTTATTTTTAAATTATACCTTACTTTATTTCATAAAATAACATTTAATGAAATTATAAAAACTAAAAAATTATTATATATATAATATAATATAATATATTTTTTTTTAAATAAAAAAATTATTAATCTTTTCAAAATATTTATTACTCTAACTAGGCCCATGCATAAGATTTTTAAATGGATGGAAATTTTAAAAAATTTCTTAACGTACGTTATTTATTAATTTTTACATATAGGAATATAGAGTAACACAATACAGTACTTTAAAGAGGAACTGAATGGGTATAAGATAAGTAAGTCATGTATACATTATACAGTTTAATTTTAATTTTATTATATTTTAATTTTTCCCAAATGGAAGGGTTTAACCCCCTCGTGCATGGCCTTTACCTACATTCAAAAATTATTCAATAACCTTATAAAATCTATTTATTTAAAACTTACAAGAAAGTAATTTTTTTGAAAAGGGAGAGAATCAAATCTTTATTATAAATTTTAATTATCAATAAAACAAAATATAAAACTATATATTAAAAAATATTTTATTCTATTTTTATGGAAAGAGCAAACTAATAACTCATATAACCTGTTCATATCAAATAGATGTAATTTAATTTGTTAAAAATATGAAAATGTTTCTCTTACACACGAAATGTTACTTCATATAGTAAATATAAAAATTTACAAAACAAACAAAAAACTATATACTTCTAATAATAACCATCACTTGAATTTATTGATTTAACAATATATTCATTCAATCATAAGTATGACATTAAATTCAGATTTGTAATAATTTCAATGTAACATGCAAGAATTTTTTAGGGAACATTGTATGTTGCTCATAAACCTAAATTCTATGTTAACACATTCCCAATTTGTAAATGCACTTGAAATTAATATTTAATTAGTGTTCTACTTATATATTTATATTTATTACTTTTTAAAATATAATTTTTTCAATATAGTAAAAATAAACAGAAGGAAAATGCTAAATGTTAATGGAAGTGGTTAATGTAATAAACTTTACTTTTATATAACTCTTATTGAAAAAAGATTTAAATAATCTAAGGATTATATAATAATTAAAAAGAACTTTTAAAATTTAAGTTCTTTTCCTACCTTGTATTGATGAGGTATTGGGCAAGATTGATGGCTTCTGGGGTCCCAGAGATTGTTACTGTTCTTTCTTTAGATCCCTCTTCAGAATTGGATATTTTAATAGTGGCACCAGATAGTTGCCTATGAAGTAATTTTAATAAAACTTTAGTAAGATGGTGATTTAAAAATTTAGTAATTTGTTTATTCAACTCTTAGCTTTTAAATTACACACAAACACCTCACTTTAAGGTACTTTGCTTCAGTAACCTTCACTAATATGGTATTTTCCAATTACATACATAATTTATTCATGTTCGTTAAGAGCAACATAAGGATTTTCAGCACTTACTTTGCTCTTAGTAGAGTCTTTTGAGGTTATTTTATTTATTCTTGTTATTTTTGCATCTTTTTTAGACCTAGTATTATTGCACACTTAATGAATAATAGTTTAAATATATTCTTAGACTTTTATATGCATTGGCAAGAAAAAAAAGACTGTAATTCACTTCAAAGTAATATTTGTTTTACTGCAGTAGTATAGATCCTAACCCACCACATTAGTAAGGTATGCCTACTTATAATATTTAAAATTTATTTTTATAAAATAATAAACCAGATACATTTATAAACATTTAAAAGTTTTACAAAAATAAAATTAAAAATGTATTCTGATATATAACAATCAAAACATAATTACAATCTCTATTATAATTAGGTTTCCAGAAATCAAATTAGGTAAAATTATTTTTAATTAACATTTGATAATCATTTTATAATTACTTAACCCTTAATACTAGATGTATAAACAAAAAGACTACTCACACAGACAACCAGATTCCAGCAAATAAACAGATACATGAATGTTTTCATCTACCTTCCAGTAGACATTGTATTATGATTCTATGAGAAAATTTCTCATTTAGAATTGCATGTGCTGCATAGTAGGCGTGACATTTGGCTATTGATGGATGTATATGAAGTTGCAGAATTTGAGTTGGATGAAACATCATCAGCTAGATGTTGATGAATGTAAAACTTCCAAGCTATGGGAATGACTCCGTGTCCTTGTGGTTGATGGCACATGTCCTTACAGTGGCCTTGTAGATCTCATACTTTTCCATGTGTCGTAAAAGCATTTTATCATATGTAGAGTGGCAGATCCTAGATAGATGAAAGAAGACCTTCACTCCTGAGTCTGAAGCATAAGATGCAAGGGCAGTCAAATAACAGCCTTTCTTGATGTTCTGTCAGTGTTCCTTGAGGTGTGTTTGTATGTGCCTGCACATAGCCCCAATGTATGCGAGGGGGTATCACAATCTATGATCATGTAGAGGTACAAAGTACACCCCCAGGAGGTGGTGCCAGGTTTGGGGTCTTTGATATTGAGAAGGGGAGAAAAGATGGTAGGGTGCCACTTAAATGCCAAATGAAAACTAGAAGACAGCAATTTCCCTGTATGTGAGGGCCAAGGCACTGTTATACATTGGAAATTGCCAAGTCTTTTCTAGTTTTCGTTCATCAATGTCTAGCTGATGATGTTTCATCCAACTCAAATTCTGCAACTTCATATTTATCCATCAATAGCCAAGTGCCACATCTACTACAAGGCACATGCGATTCTAAATGAGAAATTTTCTCATAGAATCACAATACAATGTATACTGGAAAATAGATGAAAACATTCATGTATCTTTTTTGTTGTTTACGCACTATGAAGTGCAATTAATCGACCTCTAGGCATCCTTTTATCCTTTATTGTTGATCAATTAAATAAACAAATAAGTTTATTTACTTGATCAACAAATAAAGGATGAAAGGATGCTTAGTAGTTGATTAATTGCACTTCATAGTGTTTAAACAACAAAAATGTATAGTGAAACGGTTTCTGATTGGCAAATTCATGTATCTGTTTATTTGCTGGATTCTGGTTGTCTGCATGAGTAGTCTTTTTGTTTAAAATATAAGTGAATATATAGTTCCTGTTGTATAAAACAATATTACAAATTTTACCAGTGAAAATAAATATATGTATATAATAAAATTATAGTATATATTTCATATTTTAGCTTATATAAACATTTATGCTTATATATGTAATATACTTCTATGCATTTGGAAAGTGAGAAAGTGAAATGAAGTGAGAAAGCTTTTGTCTTAGTCATTTTATGTTAATATACAATATTAATTCACAAAAGTGTACAAAAATAGTCTCCATTTATGCTCACAAACATTTGGTTTAAAATATTTCAATGAAAATTTCTATATTCTATTTCATCTAAGAGTAAATAAGATGTAAACAATAAAATTTCAAGATTAGAAAGATAATTAACGTTGATAAATGTGAATCATGTATTTCAAATGCTAAATGAATAGAAATAATGCATATATTTTTATGTCATAAATTATTTTTAATTTTATTCAAAAGTTACTTTTATTAAAATAATTTTCATAATCACCCTCTTAATACCCAAAGGGCAGAAATAAATAAAAAAGAATTCATAATTTGGTTCTAATCCAGAATTTCTGATAAACATGTAACAGGTTCTATGTTGCGAATTAATGATGTAGTTTGTCTACTTTAGAATACTTTCAGAAGAAAATAAATTTAGTGATAATACAATATAAGCAATAATTAAGATGAATGATGATAAACACTACTATATACAGTGTTTATCATCATTCATCTTAATTATTGCTTATATTGTATTATCACTAAATTTATAATAATTAATACAAGTTATATATAATTTTTTTAGATAAAAATTCACTTTCGAGTCATGTGCATACATGGTAGCTTAATGATGTTACAAGCTGTTGACACACATGCACATATTGTTAAATATATCACTTATGCATTTACAGATAGAGACTAGGATACCTTACAAGTATAAATCATACACGACTACTTTTATCCATTTCAAAGTTGCACTGAACCAAAAAGTGGCGGGCTTGATAGAGACACCAACCGATGGCCATTTATTTGTTAGAAAAATAAAAATACAAACAAAGGACATATAACACAAATCATTGCCACACATATAGGTAATGACAAGAGAGAAATTTAACACTCCCCCCTCAATGATTTGTCCCATTTTGCTTATAGTCATTAAGTCCAAGTTGTCTAGCACATTTAACGTGTTTTCCAGTACACACTGGTTTTGTTAAAATGTCTGCTACCATTTCGTTGGTAGGGCAGTACATAATACATATTCTCATTTTTCACTTCATTTATTACAAAATGATATTTGACATCAATATGCTTCATATGTTCACTCACATGATCATTCTCCATCACTTTCATACAACTCTGGTTATCCTTGTACTGTACATAGTTACTTTCTTATTGATGGTTTCCCCAAGGCCCAGAAACACTCATTTCAGCCAAGCAGCCTCCTGGGTGGCTTCACAAAGCACAACGTACTCAGCTTCAGTTGAGGACAGTGTCACATTGCTTTGCTTTTTACTGTACCAGGATACAGGACTATCTTGATATTTAAAGACATATCCTGTATGCAACTTTCGATCTGTGTTATCACTATCACCCAGTCTGAGTTGACAAAACATTCCAGCGTGAGTTGCTCTTCTCACCCAATTTCAGCTTCCAGCTTCCAATCAGCTGTTCCCTTCAGATATCGAAACACCTCTTCACCTTATTTCAGTTGGTTGCTCTTGTTGACCTTTGGTACATTGTACATTGGGCAAGGAAGAAAACTGCTGCCAATATATTTGGGTGTGTGTTAGTTGCAAGGTACAGTAAACTACCTATACCAGGCATGGCCAACATAAGGCCCGCAGGCCAGATCCGGCCTGTCTAATGAATTCATGTGGCCCGCGATCCATCTTTCAAAATAGCTCGATGAAAAATTCTGATGCCTAAAATAAAAAAAAAAAAAGGTCAAAAACTCACTGTGTGTTTAGAGTTAACCCTCCATTACAAATCTCTTAAGTACAGCATAGAGTGTTGATAAAGCATGATAATGTGAGAAATGTATCTGTAATCTCTATCTACAATTCAGTGTCTATGGGGTGACACCACAATGAGATCTCGCACCACCTCAAAATCTTCCTAGGGCAACCTCTGGTTCGGCCCATGGAAAAAGTTTTCTTTCCAATCTGGCCAGCGGGCAAAAACTGTTGGTCACCCCTGACCCTTCAGGTACAGTTTGTTACTTTCCATTCTTGGTCATCTCTCTTTAATTTTAAAATATCCAGGATCAAGGGAAATCTTGCTGGTTTTTGCACCTTGGAGTCCAAATTCTACTAGTTTGTCAGTTATAAAATGTTTTTGATTTAGATGGAATATTCCATCGCCATCTTGATCAAATTTGATTCCGAGATAATGATCAATATTTCCAAGGTTTATCATGTGGAAATATTTGTTAGTTTCCACTTCAAGCCAATCTAATGCTTCTTTGGAGGTTTATGCTGCGATTACATTATCAACATGTACAATGATGTACATTGTTTTATAGCATCTTTTTCCAGTGTACAGACAAGGTCATTTATGCTCTGCACAAAGCCGCATTCAGTCAGTACCTCATGTAACTTTCTGTTCCACTCAGTAGCTCTCTACTTCAATCTATAAAGGTTCTTCACAAAGTTGCAAACTTTGCTTGGTTCCTCTGTGTCGTAGCCTTTAGGTTGCTGCATACACACTGTGTGGTGTAGATCGTCATTCAAGAAAGCTGTCTCAATGTCATAGTGATTCACGTGCATTTTATGTTTAGCTCCTAAAGTTAGCAAGATCCTAAGAGTTGTTGGCTTTGCCACTGGAGTTTTCAATCAAAAATATGAGGAGGATTATGACCAGGTGTTTACCTGGTCATAATCCTCCTCATATTTTTGATTGAAGACTTATGCCACCAGATAAGCTTTGTATCTTGTTGGTTTACCATCTGGATCACGTTTAATTTTATATATCCACTTGCTTCCAACAACATTTGCTTCTGGTGGTGGTTTGGCCAACATCCATGTTCCATTTTTCTTGAGTGCACAAATCTCCGCATCCATTGCCTTTATCCAATCATTTGCATCTTTTCTGTTGATGATTCATCACAGGTTTTCAGTTCAGAAACAATTTTACTTTGCATTGCCTCAATCAATCTATCTGGGGAAACCTTTGTTGTTTCTCCTAGAGCGATGGAGTGGCAAATTGTTCTCAAATTGCTTGTTACAGATGGCTATTTCATTTAGGTTAACTTCCACTTCACTTTTGCTGTCATCTTCACTGTGGTAATGTGGGAGGAATGAATAGTTGGTTGAGCCCATACTGTTGTATGGATCTCCTTCTATAAAGACAATGTCATAACTTATCTTGATTTCTTGGTTACGATACCCAGCAATCGATATGCCTTGCTACCACTTTCATATCCCACAAATCTTGTTTCAGTTGCCTTTACATCCAGTTTCTTTCTTACTCCAAAAGGAACTCTTGTGTAAGCAATACATCCAAAATGACAGAAGTACTCAATATTTGGCTTCTTACCTTGCCATTTCTCATACGGTGTCATTGGGTCCTTTATCAATGATAATTTGTTCTGGATATGATTTGCTGTCATTAATGACTCACCCCAGTAGCATTTTCCTAATTCTACATCATGCAGCATTGTTCTTACCATCTCACAAAGAGAGCGATTTTTCTGTTCTGCCTTGCCATTCTGTTGAAGGCAATCTGGTGCTGTGGTTTGAACTTTAATGCCATGTTCCTTGAAAAATTTACACAGGTCTTTATTCGTGTACTCAGTCCCTCTATCAGATCAATACTTTTTCACCTTTCATTCCATTTGTGTTTCAACATATTAGGATGTTCAGAAAGTAATTTCGTTTTTTTTTACACTACACGGATTAATCGTACTTTTCCCGCCATTTTCATTCTAAACCATATTATCATTATATATTTTGACAGCTAGCATTTTAAGGCTTATTTGTAAAAAATTTTGTTTGATTTTGTGCAATTGTTTATTTTTTGTGTCCCATCAAATATGGAAGATCGAAAACAGCATTTTCGGCATATTTTGCTTTTTTATTACTGAAAAGGTAAGAACACTGTTCAAGTGAGAAAAAAATTGCTTGACGTGTATGGAGAAGATGTATTGACAGAATGGCAGTGCCAAAACTGGTTTACAAAATTTCATTCTGGCAATTTTCAATATTGAACATGCACCACGTTCTGGATGGCCAGTTGAAGCCAATGAAAACAAAATAAGGGTACTGATTAAAGCAAATTGCCGAATAACAACATGTGAAATCACTAAGAGAAAATTAAATTTGTCAAATTGAACTGTTTGTGATTACTTGAAACAAATTGGTTTCGTTTCAAAGCTTGATATATGGGTTCCACATATTCTTAAAGAGAGATGCTCTCTTTGCTGGGATTTTAAGGACATTTTTTTTCTTTTGGAGCTTTTNGTACAGTAATACCCCGAACTTACGCGATAGGTGAAACTGAGCGATAACTGCGTAAGTCGAATTCGCGTAAGTCGGGGTATAATTTTGCAATTTATGTAAAATCCAAGTCGGATGTATGTAAGCTAATAAATGTTCTCGTTAATCTTATCTCGTCTTTTTATTCGTTTATGCTTACAAGAAATCACCACATAGAGTCTCTCAAGTCTCCGTAGATATAACAAACACAGAAATAAATAACACAAAATAAATTGTAGCTATGTGTTGATTCCACGTGACACATCCAAACATGTAAGCTGAACAATAGTATGGGGGGGAGAGTGAGTAATCAAGAGTTGCGTGGCGCTCAAACAAAAGATGAATCAACAAGATTTGAAAATCATGTACTCCGGGTTCGCGTAAGTTGGGGTAGCGTAAGTCGAGGTATTACTGTACTGTCTGTATTCCATATTGAGTGCAAGATTAAACAAACATTTTCTACATTAAGAATAATCATGTATGATAGAATTAATTTAAATTAAATCGTTCAAACTGTTTTTTTGGCATTTTTATAAGAACAACATGGCTTAAAAATATTATTGGTTTTGTTCATTGGCTGTCATTAACCATCTAAGTAAATTCAAATTTATCATTATGTTTATAATGATAATTATAAATGAATTTCTGATTGTAATAAGCAAACTTTTGTATTATTATTTAATTTATATGTTTTGGAATGTGTTAATTCCAATAACTATATCTGTGATTACAATAAGCAGCACCTACCTTCATTAAAATTATATGATGGCTGAAATTGATAATTGTAAATGAAATAATTATCAGATTCATCCAACATATCACTAACAGAATTCAGTATTTGTTTTGCTTGGTTCTATGTTACAACTTGGTGAATTTATAGACACTTGGCAAATAATTTATCATTTGCTTTTTAATTAATCCGTAACCTTTACTTAGAGAAAGCAAAACAAGAAAAAGAAAACACAGTTTCGACAAAACAAATAAAATAATTCAGTATATTTGCAATAAAATTAAGTAAAAATATTTTTGTTCTTTATACAGGAAAGTAGAATCCAAATTCAAATTATTCAGCAAAACAATATAAAAAAATATGTAAAAATATTTTATAAATGCATATGATCTATATCAATTTAAAATGTTTATTAAGTTTCTAAAATAAATGCTAAATACTCTTATTTTTATTTGTAAAATTCAGAGTTCTATCAATTATTTTACATTAATTTTTGATATTACTGATGAAATTCCATTGAATTAGAGAGTAATAAGAGAGAATTTTACTTAAATTCTCTCTTATTACTCTCTAATACAGCTTAAGAAATTCTAAACAATTATTGCTTTAGAATTTTAAAAACTTTTATTTTAAAATTTATTTAAATAGAAAGAGTCAATTGTAATTATTATAATAATTTGAAATTTCAATAACTATAAAATTTTAAAATGATTTCACAGCTAAATAGAATATCAATTTTTTTTTTAAGATAGTATTTCATTAGCTTGCTTCAACTGATAAACAATTTAGAACACAACATTAAAATAATAAAGTAAATTTTACTAATTTTAATAGAAAAATATACTAAATGTCTATTTATAATTTACTTTCCAGAGAGAGATATAATAAATTAGTAAAATACATATTACAAAACATATGAAGTAAAAATTACATCAACAAAAAATATCAATATTTTTCATTAAACTAATTAGTATTTAAAATATCTTTTGATCATAATTTTTCCATATATAGTCAAATTTATTTTTAAATTATACCTTACTTTATTTCATAAAATAACATTTAATGAAATTATAAAAACTAAAAAATTATTATATATATAATATAATATAATATATTTTTTTTTAAATAAAAAAATTATTAATCTTTTCAAAATATTTATTACTCTAACTAGGCCCATGCATAAGATTTTTAAATGGATGGAAATTTTAAAAAATTTCTTAACGTACGTTATTTATTAATTTTTACATATAGGAATATAGAGTAACACAATACAGTACTTTAAAGAGGAACTGAATGGGTATAAGATAAGTAAGTCATGTATACATTATACAGTTTAATTTTAATTTTATTATATTTTAATTTTTCCCAAATGGAAGGGTTTAACCCCCTCGTGCATGGCCTTTACCTACATTCAAAAATTATTCAATAACCTTATAAAATCTATTTATTTAAAACTTACAAGAAAGTAATTTTTTTGAAAAGGGAGAGAATCAAATCTTTATTATAAATTTTAATTATCAATAAAACAAAATATAAAACTATATATTAAAAAATATTTTATTCTATTTTTATGGAAAGAGCAAACTAATAACTCATATAACCTGTTCATATCAAATAGATGTAATTTAATTTGTTAAAAATATGAAAATGTTTCTCTTACACACGAAATGTTACTTCATATAGTAAATATAAAAATTTACAAAACAAACAAAAAACTATATACTTCTAATAATAACCATCACTTGAATTTATTGATTTAACAATATATTCATTCAATCATAAGTATGACATTAAATTCAGATTTGTAATAATTTCAATGTAACATGCAAGAATTTTTTAGGGAACATTGTATGTTGCTCATAAACCTAAATTCTATGTTAACACATTCCCAATTTGTAAATGCACTTGAAATTAATATTTAATTAGTGTTCTACTTATATATTTATATTTATTACTTTTTAAAATATAATTTTTTCAATATAGTAAAAATAAACAGAAGGAAAATGCTAAATGTTAATGGAAGTGGTTAATGTAATAAACTTTACTTTTATATAACTCTTATTGAAAAAAGATTTAAATAATCTAAGGATTATATAATAATTAAAAAGAACTTTTAAAATTTAAGTTCTTTTCCTACCTTGTATTGATGAGGTATTGGGCAAGATTGATGGCTTCTGGGGTCCCAGAGATTGTTACTGTTCTTTCTTTAGATCCCTCTTCAGAATTGGATATTTTAATAGTGGCACCAGATAGTTGCCTATGAAGTAATTTTAATAAAACTTTAGTAAGATGGTGATTTAAAAATTTAGTAATTTGTTTATTCAACTCTTAGCTTTTAAATTACACACAAACACCTCACTTTAAGGTACTTTGCTTCAGTAACCTTCACTAATATGGTATTTTCCAATTACATACATAATTTATTCATGTTCGTTAAGAGCAACATAAGGATTTTCAGCACTTACTTTGCTCTTAGTAGAGTCTTTTGAGGTTATTTTATTTATTCTTGTTATTTTTGCATCTTTTTTAGACCTAGTATTATTGCACACTTAATGAATAATAGTTTAAATATATTCTTAGACTTTTATATGCATTGGCAAGAAAAAAAAGACTGTAATTCACTTCAAAGTAATATTTGTTTTACTGCAGTAGTATAGATCCTAACCCACCACATTAGTAAGGTATGCCTACTTATAATATTTAAAATTTATTTTTATAAAATAATAAACCAGATACATTTATAAACATTTAAAAGTTTTACAAAAATAAAATTAAAAATGTATTCTGATATATAACAATCAAAACATAATTACAATCTCTATTATAATTAGGTTTCCAGAAATCAAATTAGGTAAAATTATTTTTAATTAACATTTGATAATCATTTTATAATTACTTAACCCTTAATACTAGATGTATAAACAAAAAGACTACTCACACAGACAACCAGATTCCAGCAAATAAACAGATACATGAATGTTTTCATCTACCTTCCAGTAGACATTGTATTATGATTCTATGAGAAAATTTCTCATTTAGAATTGCATGTGCTGCATAGTAGGCGTGACATTTGGCTATTGATGGATGTATATGAAGTTGCAGAATTTGAGTTGGATGAAACATCATCAGCTAGATGTTGATGAATGTAAAACTTCCAAGCTATGGGAATGACTCCGTGTCCTTGTGGTTGATGGCACATGTCCTTACAGTGGCCTTGTAGATCTCATACTTTTCCATGTGTCGTAAAAGCATTTTATCATATGTAGAGTGGCAGATCCTAGATAGATGAAAGAAGACCTTCACTCCTGAGTCTGAAGCATAAGATGCAAGGGCAGTCAAATAACAGCCTTTCTTGATGTTCTGTCAGTGTTCCTTGAGGTGTGTTTGTATGTGCCTGCACATAGCCCCAATGTATGCGAGGGGGTATCACAATCTATGATCATGTAGAGGTACAAAGTACACCCCCAGGAGGTGGTGCCAGGTTTGGGGTCTTTGATATTGAGAAGGGGAGAAAAGATGGTAGGGTGCCACTTAAATGCCAAATGAAAACTAGAAGACAGCAATTTCCCTGTATGTGAGGGCCAAGGCACTGTTATACATTGGAAATTGCCAAGTCTTTTCTAGTTTTCGTTCATCAATGTCTAGCTGATGATGTTTCATCCAACTCAAATTCTGCAACTTCATATTTATCCATCAATAGCCAAGTGCCACATCTACTACAAGGCACATGCGATTCTAAATGAGAAATTTTCTCATAGAATCACAATACAATGTATACTGGAAAATAGATGAAAACATTCATGTATCTTTTTTGTTGTTTACGCACTATGAAGTGCAATTAATCGACCTCTAGGCATCCTTTTATCCTTTATTGTTGATCAATTAAATAAACAAATAAGTTTATTTACTTGATCAACAAATAAAGGATGAAAGGATGCTTAGTAGTTGATTAATTGCACTTCATAGTGTTTAAACAACAAAAATGTATAGTGAAACGGTTTCTGATTGGCAAATTCATGTATCTGTTTATTTGCTGGATTCTGGTTGTCTGCATGAGTAGTCTTTTTGTTTAAAATATAAGTGAATATATAGTTCCTGTTGTATAAAACAATATTACAAATTTTACCAGTGAAAATAAATATATGTATATAATAAAATTATAGTATATATTTCATATTTTAGCTTATATAAACATTTATGCTTATATATGTAATATACTTCTATGCATTTGGAAAGTGAGAAAGTGAAATGAAGTGAGAAAGCTTTTGTCTTAGTCATTTTATGTTAATATACAATATTAATTCACAAAAGTGTACAAAAATAGTCTCCATTTATGCTCACAAACATTTGGTTTAAAATATTTCAATGAAAATTTCTATATTCTATTTCATCTAAGAGTAAATAAGATGTAAACAATAAAATTTCAAGATTAGAAAGATAATTAACGTTGATAAATGTGAATCATGTATTTCAAATGCTAAATGAATAGAAATAATGCATATATTTTTATGTCATAAATTATTTTTAATTTTATTCAAAAGTTACTTTTATTAAAATAATTTTCATAATCACCCTCTTAATACCCAAAGGGCAGAAATAAATAAAAAAGAATTCATAATTTGGTTCTAATCCAGAATTTCTGATAAACATGTAACAGGTTCTATGTTGCGAATTAATGATGTAGTTTGTCTACTTTAGAATACTTTCAGAAGAAAATAAATTTAGTGATAATACAATATAAGCAATAATTAAGATGAATGATGATAAACACTATATATAGTAGTGTTTATCATCATTCATCTTAATTATTGCTTATATTGTATTATCACTAAATTTATAATAATTAATACAAGTTATATATAATTTTTTTAGATAAAAATTCACTTTCGAGTCATGTGCATACATGGTAGCTTAATGATGTTACAAGCTGTTGACACACATGCACATATTGTTAAATATATCACTTATGCATTTACAGATAGAGACTAGGATACCTTACAAGTATAAATCATACACGACTACTTTTATCCATTTCAAAGTTGCACTGAACCAAAAAGTGGCGGGCTTGATAGAGACACCAACCGATGGCCATTTATTTGTTAGAAAAATAAAAATACAAACAAAGGACATATAACACAAATCATTGCCACACATATAGGTAATGACAAGAGAGAAATTTAACACTCCCCCCTCAATGATTTGTCCCATTTTGCTTATAGTCATTAAGTCCAAGTTGTCTAGCACATTTAACGTGTTTTCCAGTACACACTGGTTTTGTTAAAATGTCTGCTACCATTTCGTTGGTAGGGCAGTACATAATACATATTCTCATTTTTCACTTCATTTATTACAAAATGATATTTGACATCAATATGCTTCATATGTTCACTCACATGATCATTCTCCATCACTTTCATACAACTCTGGTTATCCTTGTACTGTACATAGTTACTTTCTTATTGATGGTTTCCCCAAGGCCCAGAAACACTCATTTCAGCCAAGCAGCCTCCTGGGTGGCTTCACAAAGCACAACGTACTCAGCTTCAGTTGAGGACAGTGTCACATTGCTTTGCTTTTTACTGTACCAGGATACAGGACTATCTTGATATTTAAAGACATATCCTGTATGCAACTTTCGATCTGTGTTATCACTATCACCCAGTCTGAGTTGACAAAACATTCCAGCGTGAGTTGCTCTTCTCACCCAATTTCAGCTTCCAGCTTCCAATCAGCTGTTCCCTTCAGATATCGAAACACCTCTTCACCTTATTTCAGTTGGTTGCTCTTGTTGACCTTTGGT
Organism: Centruroides sculpturatus; assembly: GCF_000671375.1. Classification (NCBI taxonomy): domain Eukaryota; kingdom Metazoa; phylum Arthropoda; class Arachnida; order Scorpiones; family Buthidae; genus Centruroides; species Centruroides sculpturatus. The sequence continues at coordinate 509,320 of NW_019384442.1, forward strand.
ACATTGTACATTGGGCAAGGAAGAAAACTGCTGCCAATATATTTGGGTGTGTGTTAGTTGCAAGGTACAGTAAACTACCTATACCAGGCATGGCCAACATAAGGCCCGCAGGCCAGATCCGGCCTGTCTAATGAATTCATGTGGCCCGCGATCCATCTTTCAAAATAGCTCGATGAAAAATTCTGATGCCTAAAATAAAAAAAAAAAAAGGTCAAAAACTCACTGTGTGTTTAGAGTTAACCCTCCATTACAAATCTCTTAAGTACAGCATAGAGTGTTGATAAAGCATGATAATGTGAGAAATGTATCTGTAATCTCTATCTACAATTCAGTGTCTATGGGGTGACACCACAATGAGATCTCGCACCACCTCAAAATCTTCCTAGGGCAACCTCTGGTTCGGCCCATGGAAAAAGTTTTCTTTCCAATCTGGCCAGCGGGCAAAAACTGTTGGTCACCCCTGACCCTTCAGGTACAGTTTGTTACTTTCCATTCTTGGTCATCTCTCTTTAATTTTAAAATATCCAGGATCAAGGGAAATCTTGCTGGTTTTTGCACCTTGGAGTCCAAATTCTACTAGTTTGTCAGTTATAAAATGTTTTTGATTTAGATGGAATATTCCATCGCCATCTTGATCAAATTTGATTCCGAGATAATGATCAATATTTCCAAGGTTTATCATGTGGAAATATTTGTTAGTTTCCACTTCAAGCCAATCTAATGCTTCTTTGGAGGTTTATGCTGCGATTACATTATCAACATGTACAATGATGTACATTGTTTTATAGCATCTTTTTCCAGTGTACAGACAAGGTCATTTATGCTCTGCACAAAGCCGCATTCAGTCAGTACCTCATGTAACTTTCTGTTCCACTCAGTAGCTCTCTACTTCAATCTATAAAGGTTCTTCACAAAGTTGCAAACTTTGCTTGGTTCCTCTGTGTCGTAGCCTTTAGGTTGCTGCATACACACTGTGTGGTGTAGATCGTCATTCAAGAAAGCTGTCTCAATGTCATAGTGATTCACGTGCATTTTATGTTTAGCTCCTAAAGTTAGCAAGATCCTAAGAGTTGTTGGCTTTGCCACTGGAGTTTTCAATCAAAAATATGAGGAGGATTATGACCAGGTGTTTACCTGGTCATAATCCTCCTCATATTTTTGATTGAAGACTTATGCCACCAGATAAGCTTTGTATCTTGTTGGTTTACCATCTGGATCACGTTTAATTTTATATATCCACTTGCTTCCAACAACATTTGCTTCTGGTGGTGGTTTGGCCAACATCCATGTTCCATTTTTCTTGAGTGCACAAATCTCCGCATCCATTGCCTTTATCCAATCATTTGCATCTTTTCTGTTGATGATTCATCACAGGTTTTCAGTTCAGAAACAATTTTACTTTGCATTGCCTCAATCAATCTATCTGGGGAAACCTTTGTTGTTTCTCCTAGAGCGATGGAGTGGCAAATTGTTCTCAAATTGCTTGTTACAGATGGCTATTTCATTTAGGTTAACTTCCACTTCACTTTTGCTGTCATCTTCACTGTGGTAATGTGGGAGGAATGAATAGTTGGTTGAGCCCATACTGTTGTATGGATCTCCTTCTATAAAGACAATGTCATAACTTATCTTGATTTCTTGGTTACGATACCCAGCAATCGATATGCCTTGCTACCACTTTCATATCCCACAAATCTTGTTTCAGTTGCCTTTACATCCAGTTTCTTTCTTACTCCAAAAGGAACTCTTGTGTAAGCAATACATCCAAAATGACAGAAGTACTCAATATTTGGCTTCTTACCTTGCCATTTCTCATACGGTGTCATTGGGTCCTTTATCAATGATAATTTGTTCTGGATATGATTTGCTGTCATTAATGACTCACCCCAGTAGCATTTTCCTAATTCTACATCATGCAGCATTGTTCTTACCATCTCACAAAGAGAGCGATTTTTCTGTTCTGCCTTGCCATTCTGTTGAAGGCAATCTGGTGCTGTGGTTTGAACTTTAATGCCATGTTCCTTGAAAAATTTACACAGGTCTTTATTCGTGTACTCAGTCCCTCTATCAGATCAATACTTTTTCACCTTTCATTCCATTTGTGTTTCAACATATTAGGATGTTCAGAAAGTAATTTCGTTTTTTTTTACACTACACGGATTAATCGTACTTTTCCCGCCATTTTCATTCTAAACCATATTATCATTATATATTTTGACAGCTAGCATTTTAAGGCTTATTTGTAAAAAATTTTGTTTGATTTTGTGCAATTGTTTATTTTTTGTGTCCCATCAAATATGGAAGATCGAAAACAGCATTTTCGGCATATTTTGCTTTTTTATTACTGAAAAGGTAAGAACACTGTTCAAGTGAGAAAAAAATTGCTTGACGTGTATGGAGAAGATGTATTGACAGAATGGCAGTGCCAAAACTGGTTTACAAAATTTCATTCTGGCAATTTTCAATATTGAACATGCACCACGTTCTGGATGGCCAGTTGAAGCCAATGAAAACAAAATAAA
>NW_019384442.1:514297-526314 GCF_000671375.1 Centruroides sculpturatus
AAGCACACGACAAAGTAAACTTTTGCAATGATCAAAACTTTTATGAATGTGAAATCATGCTACTACCAGAAACGATGACAACAGGTATTTGGCCAAAATGGTCAATATATAATTTAATAAAATATTTATTTATTATAAAAATATTGTTTTTTTTCCACAGAAAAAAAAACAAATTACTTTCCAAACAACCCAATAGTTTACATATTCCTTTATTTTTACATTAGCCTCAGACTTGTACTTCAACAGATAAACTTTGGTATAACCACTATAATCATCTATAATCATTATGTAATATCTGTTTCCACCAGGGGTTCTCACTTGCATGGGTCCACACAAGTCACTATGCAATAGCTCAAGCTTTGTACTATTTCTTTTCATTGATTCTTTTGGAAATGGTTTCTACGGCATTTTATTTTTCATACAACTTTCGCATCTCACAGTTCACCCACACTCATTAATTGTCACACCCTCAACACTTTCGGCAGCCATTACAGATGGATTACAGTGGCCACATCTCAAGTGCCACAGATGCACACACTGCTTCTTAGGCATAGATAATAGTCGTAAGGCATTGTGTTGGCTCAATACAAATAGTGATCCCTGAAGCTCAGCATTTACATGTGTCTTGCCATCTCATTTTATGTAGCACTACATTGTTTTGCTGTCAAAACACACATCATAACCACTTTGCATCATTTTTAAGACTGACAATAAATTCCCATTTAGTTTTGGTACATATAACACATTATCTAATTTTATCTTGCCATCTGAACTACCTTCATCACAAATTAGTTCACCATGTCCAATTCCGCTTGCAGGCACTTCTCTTCCATCAGCCACACAAACAATTTCATTGTTGTTGTTGTTGTTGTTGTTGTTCAATTTTCTGAAGAAGTTCTTGTTGTTTGTCATGTCAGCTGTTGCTGCTGAATCAACATACCAATCCCTTGTAGTCTTCACAGCAAGACATTGTTTCATATCTAATGGCATATTTTGTGTGCTCATACATGCAGAGTGGCATTTGTATGTTTCATCCTTGTCCAACAGATCAAACTCTTCCTGGCTTCAGTTAATTTTACTTTGTGCTCTTTCTTTTTCTTTCCTCTGCCCAATTCAGGACAGTCCCTTTTCAAATGGGGACCCCCACAATAGTAACATACAGTTTTTGGTTTACGGACCATTGTTTTCAAAACTGCGGCTTCATCCATATTCATGATATGTCCAAATGAGCCTCTTGATTGCTTCTCATACTCTTCCATGATCTTAATCTTTATAAATTCAAGAGTGAGGTCTGTATCTGCTCTTGCCTCAAGAGCAGTCATTAATGTATTATAATTATCAGGCAAACTTCCCAACATAAGAATTCCCATGAGTCTGTCACTCATTTGTTCTCCTAAAGCAGTTAACTCATCTACTAAGTCCTCTATAGTACTTAAATATCTTTCCATATCCTGTCCCTCTTCATACTTTAAGTGAAATAATTTCTTATATAGACTTACTTTTTGTGTAAGTGTTGACCTTCAATGGTGTTTTTCTAACAATTTCCACATTTCTTTTGAAGTTTTTGCTATTCTGATGAGCTGTAATTGCAAATCTTCCACCAAGAGACTGATTTTACTTCAAGGCTTTCCATCTTTTAGTTTCCATTCAATCATCTGTGGCTCATGTGGTGGATTGCATAAAACATCCCATAAGTCACTGTCAATAAGTAGCAGCTCCATTTTAAACCTCCAGGCTGGATAATTATTCCTGTTCAACTTCATGATGACCGTTTTCACACTGTTGGCCATCCTGTCTTTATTTTTGCACAAGTACACTAAATAAAGTAAAACTTGTCTCACTATTCACTCAGTAAATACCCATGTACCTTTGTTGGGCCCATAACCTGTTAAATATATCACTTATGCATTTACAGATTGCGACTAGGATACCTTACAAGTAAGCAGGGCTGTGGAGTCGGAGTCATGGAGTTTTGGTGTTTTAGCCGGAGTCAGAGTCGTCAAAAAATCCACCGTCTCCGACTCCTTTTTAATTACAAACTTGTTATGTATATAAAACAGAAAAGTATTGGAATTGTGTCAAATTTGACCCTCCATGTTTTTTTTTGCAAATCTACATGTTTGGAGACCTCCTGAACCCCTCAAAAAAGTCAATAAAAGGGGAAAAATTGTGTGTGTGTGTGTGTGTAGGTGTCTAATTTCTTTAATTTCTTCATTTTCTGTTCTGAGATATAAAACAATATCTCAGAATGGGTAAAGTTTAAGAAACGAAATGTGGCACTGTAGCTTGCGTATAAAGGGCATTAATACTATTAAATTTTGGTTCTTAATTAAAGGTCGACAGGGTGAAGACATAAAAGGGGTCATGTGTAATATGTCTTAATGAATATTTTACTTGTTATTAGCATTCAAAATTTAAAAAAATAAAATAAAACTCGTCTCTACCCTCAAAGTAAGCTTTTTTTTGTCATTTTATAATAGTACAGTAAAACCGTTAAGATGTTCTCACCTAAGATGTTAGAATGTGTATGGGGACACGATTTAGTTCAACCACTTTGACGCTTAATAACTAACTCCTGTGTTAAACCATCTGATTCTGATTCTGACCACAGAAATTATTAGGCTTCAAACAGAGTGAACAAAATCATGCCCCCCCCCACATGGTCTAACATCCACACATATAGAAAAAACCTCGAATCTTTTGCTTAATTAACTGAAAATTTCAAGATGTTCCGAGTCCAAAAATGTAAAAATTTGGGAGGGGTCATTTTTTTGACCGAGCGCTACACTTTGTTATATATCCTCTGTTATATATAACAGCCAGAAAAGTAAAAATTATCGAATACATATTTATATATTACTTAGAGGAGTCTTTTAGTTTTGAAATAAAAAGTTTCTACGTTCTATCTTTATTAAAACTCTATTTATTGAATCTTTTATTCTGAGGTCACGTGATGACATCAGAATTTCCGGGTCTCTTTCGGTAACAAGTCCACCCCTGGTCAGAGTCTGAGTCAGATGGTAAGGAAAAGTCGGAGTCGGTAGATTTTTACACGACTCCACAGCCCTGCAAGTAAGTATAAATCATACATGACTACTTTGATCCATTTCAAAGTCGCACTGAACCAAAAAGTGGCGGGCTTGATAGAGATGCCACTCCATGGTCATTTATTCGTTAGAAAAATAAAAATACAAAGGACATATAACACAAATCATTGCCTCACATATAGGTAATGACAGGATAAAAATTTAACATACATAATATCTTAACAAAAATATAGCATCGTTATTTATATAATCAGCTAAAATATTATAAATTAATATTAAAAGAATATTTGCATTAATTTTGTATCACTTATAGTATAATTTAAATTATAAATTCAAACAATATCCAAATGATAAAACTGAATCTTCAAACAAAAATAAAATAATCAAAATAATGAAGAAGCATATTGAAATCTTCATTTATAAACTTTTGACAATATTTTAATTAATAATTTTTTTCACATTTAATACAATGAAGCTCTCATTGATGTCATCCACTGTGTACATTTATATATAAAAAAATATATAAAAATGTGAAAGCAAACTAAACAGAAAATAATACAAATCATTCAGTACCAAAAATCTATAGTTGCCATTTACAAACACTAACAGTTAACAGAGCATCTGAATTCAACAGTACAATAGACTTACTTGCACATCTGCTGCATTATTCTAACAGCATGTTGAATGTACTAAGCAAATCTGTTACAACAAACATATTACAGAAATTTAAGATTAATATTAATATTCTGAATGAAACAAAAGATAACAAAGATACAAATGGCAATAGAGAGAAGAAAATGGTAAAACTAAAAGTTTATTTTATATTTTTATCATCGGATTATTGTTGTGTTGTCAGGATGACAAATTATTATTAATTCAACAAACATTTCACTTTCGTAATAAAATTTATTCTCTCTGGAATAAGTAATGATTTCAATAGATATCCATAAAATTTTGGCATCAATTACAGTCATGTAAGAGAAAATACAGTTGAAACCAGTTTTACAATTAGCCATTTAAGTGATCACCTCTACATAATGGTCAGTTTTTGAAATTACCAATTTTTTGTCCATTGACTTCAATGGCAAGTGACCAATTTACTGCACATTTTTTAAGTTATATAATAATTTAATGGTCAGTTAATATAAGGAAAGAAATTTTAAAATATTTAAAGATTGAATAATTCAGCATACATCATGGAAACAAACATGATTACAACTGGAACTACATTCATAAAAATATAATTAAGTAATAAATATAATTTATTTTAAAAATATCTATATGAATAAAATCTGTTTTCAATCATTTATGAATATTCCTCCCATATACTACTTGTAGAAATTTATTCCTTTGTCATTTATGAATTTGAAAAATAAAAAACTACATTAAAATTAATTAAATTTAATTATTAGGATGTTAAAATAAAGAAATATTGCATTGTAACAATTATTATAATTCATGATTAAAACAGACTGAAATAATTGGTACGAATTATTATAATTTTCATACATGATAATAGATACTTTTTATTTGCTACTGTTATTATTTATTATGTTTGCTTATGGTTATTAAAGTGTCTACTTGTTGATTCAAAAGATTTTATGTACAGTAGATGATATCATCATTACTATCTGACATATTGCAGTAATCAAAACTATAAATATAATGTCATTATTATTTTGCTTTAGTTTTTAAATTCTGTAATGTACAAATCCATTTTATTGATTAAATGAATATTTATTTAAAATTTTAATTATTTAATAATTTCCAGGTTAAAACACAGCAGTAAAATAAATTTAAGAGATGACTATAATTAAAAATTTATGTAATAATTATTAAATTTAATTCAAAAATTATTGTAATTATTATTCATACAAGACAATACATATCTACTTTATAACAAAGTATTTTATATTAATTGTTAATAGCTAAAATATAATCAGAATAATCTAGCATTTAATGATTTGATTATTACAGAACATTCAGACTTGATTGTTTATATTTAGCTACAAGAATTTCTAATAAACTGCAGGCTCGAAATAGAAAAGGCCACATTTTAATGTTTGAGATAGCCACTCTGGAGGCAGAGGATATATAATGATGTAGATTATTTGAAGGTTTTATTTTCATTCTAAGAATTTTCTATGATGTATAAACTAGTGTGAATTATATGCTGCTTTATTGCTGTATTTAATCCTAGTAAAACAAATTCATTGTTCTGTAACATGTTAATGCAATCATTCATTTCCCATTAAAACCTGCAGCCCAATTAAAAAAAAAGCTTAATAATTTGTGCAATACAAACAAACATAGCAGACCTATACATTCTCACTGTCATCTGTTAGTCCTTCCTTCATTAGTCTCAAGAATAAAGTAAGATACATGAAAATCAAGACCAAATATGGAAAGCTTAGGGACTGAAGATCTCAATTAACTATATACAAACTTCCAGTCAGGACTGAAAGTCACATGACTTTAAATTAAAAGATGATTAAAAATTGCAGCAAGCATTGTGACATCACAATAAACAATTGTTTGTTATAATTTTGAAAATTTTTGCCCAAAGTATCAATAACACATATTAGCATTATTGACTTCTCAAATACCTTTTGTAAAAAAAAAAATATTTTTATTTTAAATTATTTTTATTAAATTATTAAAAAAATTATTTTTATTTATTATAATAAACATAAAAGGTATTTAATTTATTATTTAAAAAATATCTGAAATAATCAACTCATTCTTACAAGGATAAGTTAATTGAATGTGTAAAAACATATTATTTAACTTATTATAACATGGTAATTTTGCTTATATCTAATATATAACTTATTTTATGCAAAAAACTTATAATTAAATAAAGTTTGGAAATATAGTTATTTGGATAAAATTAATTAGATTTATGGTTATATCTATGCTATAATTTGCTGTAAGTTTGAAATACATATTGTACAGTACAATATGAATAACAAATTTCATATTTTAAAAGGAATTTAAGAATGATTTCCTTTTGAAATAAAATAAATTTGAATTTGATAATGTTTTTAAATACATTAAGAACACTTGCTTAGAATTATATTTCTAATTTGTATATATTAACCTAACTATTGTATAAAAACTATTAATTTAATAGACTAAAAATTAAGTAACTTCTATTTATGTAAATTCAAAAACTTTGGTAAAATAATTTTTAATTTTCAGTTTTCCAGAGAAGCTATTTCTTTATTATACTTTTGTTACCTGATATGCCTTTCAAATATATCTAAGCATATACCTCTTCAGTCTATAAAAAAATATGTGAAATGTTCATTATTTACATTGTGATCTTTTCATCAAACTAAAATACTTTGTATCTAGTATGTTTAGATCTTTAGGTTCTTTAAAACACTTTCTAAATAAAACATTTTTTATATGAAACAAATATAAAATACTGTACATTTTAATGATAATTTTTAAAAAATATTTTATATTTGTTTTGCATTAAGGATTTTTTTAAGAGAAGAATATGGACATCCAGTGAAACCTGGATTTAGCAGACATCTCTACATAGTGGATAAAATGTCCTGTTCTGACAAAGAAATAGAATTGGTAATATATTTTTATCTTGATTAAGATGATGCTGCCTTCTGCAGACAATGAAAAAATTTCCTACCTTTCTTATTCTCCAAAACTTCTGTTAAGTGAAGATAAAATGGATTACATACTTCCCATAAATATTAGTTTAAAAATATGCTTATCTTTGGTATATCATGATCCACAGAATTTCTTTATGTCTTTAAACTTGTCAAAGTTTTTTAGTTATTTATTTTATTTTAATTACAATTGGAAAAGTCTAAGACAAAAGGTTTCCATCCACTGAATAACAATAAAATAAATGAAAAAAGAGCTAAAAATTCCATTTTTTAGATAGTACTCTGACACTCTTTGCATCAGGCTTTAGTAGATTGACACCAATATTTTCCTCTTGCATAATAAAATTAAAATATTAAGTAACTCAAGAAATTTTTGAAAAAGCAAGAACAACAGAAGCAGAATGCTTTTTAATCTTTTTAAAGTAATATTAAAAAGCATTCTGCTTGTGAGTACCACTCCATTCCAAATCTTTTCTTCTACATTTCTCTAAGTTAATCAACCATTAATTTCTACATATTAAATTTAATACAGAATGGCACTTAACACTTTTAGTGTCAAATTATGTTAATTAATTATTGCAAAAATCAGTCTTGTACTTTTGATAATTCTTTGACTCTTATTACGTATTATTTACAAAACAAAATCATATATTGTTTATTAAAAAACACTAGGTATTGTAAAATGTAAAGAAAGATTTTAATGAATACTTGAGTTAAGTAGACAAAGTTTTTTGTCTCAAGATTATCAGTTGAACCCAGGTTTTACTATACTTGAAAAGTATATATTTCACACATATAAAAGAATAATGAAGAAACTTTCTGTGAAAAACTGCAAACTGTTTTATACAAGTTTTTGAATTTAACTATTATATCTTGAAAAGTGAAATCATTTTATATTTGTACAATTATATAAATAAAGAACACAACATCATGATATATACTTGAAGAGCTCATTCCTAAAATAAGTTCAGTTTATTTTGTATAGTTTCCAAGAGAGCAAAAACTAACAGGAAGCATTCTTGTGTTCTGTACTGTGACTTATAGGTTATTTTGTAGATCTCTGTTAATTCTAAATACAAAATATAGACTTTGCAGGGAGTATATTATTAAGATAGAAAACTTGTTCTGATTAAGATTGAAACTTAAGTTTATGGACTGAACTTATTTTCATACAAATTATCTGCTTTATTTGGTGTAATTATTACATTGTTTCATTCCCATGAAGCCTATTTAGAATGTGAACTTATTTTATTGCCCATTTTTAAAGTTTCTTTAAATTCTAGACCAAAATTGATAAAATTTAAAAGGTAAATAAATGAATTTTAATTCAAAAAAAAATTTTTTTTGTTAAAAACTTGTATATTTTTTGATTTATTTGAATATTTATCTATTTTCCTAATTTGTATATATCCATTGTTTCCTAATTTAATAAATCCCATTAATTATTAATGAAAAATATATGAACTGAATTTTTTTTCACAAAAGATCAAGGATAATGTGGTATATTTCTCTCCACAACACTAAACTCTTTTTGAAATGTCTCTATGCCTGTTTCTCCCATTTGACAGCTTAGTCTACAAGCAAAGTATCTGTGGATAAAATTTATTTTCAGACCTTTTGGGTTGAACTTGTTTTGGGAATGAGCTCTTCATACATATATGCATATCTCATGCTTTTGTTTATAGCTCCTGTAGTTTTATTGTATTGATATATATGTGATAAAACTAAAGCCCAAATTATATACCAAGTAAACCAAATTCAGCTGTTTTGTTTTAGACTATTAATATGCTAAATTTTTGATTAAATTATAATTACAATTTGATATAAAGATAAATAGTGCTGCCACCATCTTGTTAACATTTATATAATTAAAAGTTAATTTTAAATTGTTCAATTAACATATGCAAAGATATGAATAAAAAGATAATTTATAATATGCTTTTTTTTCTTTTTAAATTACAATTTATATAGCTTTAAATAATCTGACTGAATCTAATTGATTTTTGGAGCAGAAATGTATTTATAAAACTGTATTATATATATATATATATATAAAGTTAAAGTTTTACAATTTTGTGTCAAATAAACATATAAAAATCAATAATTTATTATATATTAGTAATAATATTATTATGTATTACTTAGTTTAAATAATCTTGATATTGTTTCAGTTTGTAAAAAATGAATAAACATGCATTATTTTAGAATATTTGATTTATTTCCAAAAAAATATTTAATTTGACTTACAACAAATTATTTGAAATTGCTCAACGACATACCAATGTTACTGATATGTAATTAAAATTGTTATTGATAAAATTTTAAAACTCACAATAATGGTAAATAAAAGGAAAATTATTTTGAATGATTATATATGTATCAAAATTCTTATCACTAGATATAAATAACTTAAAATTACACAAGAGTATTTAGTACTTTTTTTGTTTTAATTTGATTGTTTTAATATTTCAGTTATTTCTCAGAGTTTCCTATCTTCTTACTCCTTTGTAGTTAATATTTCCTTATGATTTAAATATAATTCAAATCATTTAGTTCTTGATCTTAAAACACAACATAATTAAAGATACTATTTGCTTGCCTCATACAATTGTAGACAGAGTCATAAAACAACAATGAAAAAATCTTTTGTTAGTTATTATTTTGTGACATAGCCAAATATTATATAACCTAATCACATAGTACATTGTCATATTATATTATTGGGTTGTTCGAAAGTAATTTTGTTTTTTATTACTAGAGGAATTAGATGTATTTTTAACCAGCCAATTTCATTTTAAACCACATTTTTATTATATATTTTGACAGCTGACATTTAAAGGCTTATTAGTAAAAAATTTTGTTTGATTCTGTACAATTTTCTTTTGGTGTCCCATCAAATATAGAAAATCGAAAGTAGCATTTTTGGCATATTTTGCTTTTTTATTACCAAAAAATCAAAATGCTGTTCAAGCAAGAAAAAAAATTGCTTGACATGTATGGAGATGTGTTGAGAGAAAGACAGTGCCAAAACTGGTTTACAAAATTTCATTCTGGCAATTTTCAATATTGAAGATGCACCACGTTCTGGATGGCCAGTTGAAGCCAATGAAAACAAAATAAGGGTACTGATTGAAGCAAATTGCCGAATAACAACAAGTGAAATCACTAAGAGAAAATTAAATTTGTCAAATTGAACTGTTTGTGATTACTTGAAACAAATTGGTTTCGTTTCAAAGCTTGATATATGGGTTCCACATGTTCTTAAAGAGAGATGCTCTCTTTGCTGGGATTTTAAAGACAATTTTTTTCTTTTGGAGCTTTTACCAGACAATTTAACAATTGATTCAAAAGTGTACTACCATTGAGTAAACAAATTGAGTAATATCATCAAACAGAAAAGGCGGTCAGAATTGATCAACAAAACAGGTGTAGTGTTTTACCATGATAATGCCAAATTTCACACAAGTTTGGTAACTCATCAGACTCTGTTACAGCTTAGATGGGATGTGCTATCACACCAACTATATTCACCAGATCAGGCACCCTCAGATTATTACTTGTTCCAGTCTTTACAAAAGTTTTTAAACTGTAAGATGTTTACTTGAAATTAAAATGTCAAAAATTACTTGGATCCATTTTTTGTAAGCAAACATCAAAACTTTTATAAACGTGGAATCATGCAACTACCAGAAATGATGGCAACAGGTATTTGACCAAAATGGTCAATATATAGTTCAATAAAGTATTTATTTATTATAAAAATATTGTGTTTTTCCCACGTAAAAAAAACGAAATTACTTTCTGAACAACCCAATAAGATGTCTCTGTAAACTTTATATATAATGACAAGATTCTAATTTTAATATACTGTATTATTGAAACAAAATAAATGACAAAATGAGTGAATTTTTAATGATATGAACTAGAAATAATATACCACATATCAAAAATAAGTTAGGAAAATTTTATTAGCATGTATCTATTTTTTAATTAACTTAAACAAATTATGAATACAATTAACTAATTTTGCATTTTAATTCAATAAATAAAATATTAATAATAAATTTATAAGTTGAATATTTGTAATTTACGGAATCAGATACAAATTATTTTTCTTGACTCAATATTTTTGGACAACTTTTTAATTTAGTTTATATTTCTTCTTTAATTATATTTGCAATAATATGAAAAAGTTATCTGCATATAATCAGATGCCAATTTGATTTCATTTTATGGAAAACTTCACTTAACCTCAAAAATTTTTTTAACTAAGACTGTAATTTATGATGATATGATGATAAACTAAACATAATTAAGAAAAGGAGAGTAGATAGTATAAAAATAACATTAACAACAAACATGCATCAATATAAAAATATAATGTTAAAGCCAGCAGTTTTAATAAGATGAAAATATCAAAGAAATATTTGGTTACTTAATTTACATACCAGTAATTATTTATATTATGAATTTCAAAGTCAACATAATATTAGTTAAAAGATTAAAATTTTTCATATACTGATTATTAAATTAATATATATCTGAATTATACATAAAAATAATTAGCTACTAACAATCTAGCAAGCATAATTATGTTTATATTAACATCAAAGAAAATAAAGTCTTTTGAAAACAGATCACTAAGATAACTGCTTAAATAAATGAATGAAAAAGTTTCCATTATAATTACATGTAGAAGTTCATTATCGAAAATGCCTATATTGTATAATATTAGTGTATATAATTTCAAAAGACATTAACCTGAATAAATAGAAAAATATTTTTATAGTACAGTGGTACCTTGGTATATGTCTGCTTTAGAATACGTCAAATTCGGAATATGTCCTGTTTGGACATAACAAATTTTACTCGGTATACGACTTTTGTTTGGTATACGACATAATTCAATTATACGCGCCATCAATGAACAAGTAGCACTATCGGTATACTAGACCAGACTAGACGTTCGCGGTGCAACGGTTTATAACTTTGTTAAATTTCTTCTGATTTTAATTTGTAAGTAACATTTTATTATTTTTATTAATCACGAATCGCAAAAAGGCAAATGAAAAGCAACAGAAAACTAAAAAAATGACTAGAATTACAATGGAACTGATAAAAGAGATTGTTGAGAAATACGAAGATGGCACACGTGTTCGAGATTTTAACTGTTGCCTACCGTATTCCGAGAACGACGATATGGACAATCGCGAGAAATAAAGACATTATTAAATCTGCTAACATTGCAAAAGGGGTTAAATCAATTTCTAAACAGAGATCAAAGACATTAGATCATGTCGAGAAATTGCTTTTGCTTTGGATAACTGAAAAACAGTGC
>NW_019384442.1:529628-537271 GCF_000671375.1 Centruroides sculpturatus
AAATAATAATATATTTAGAACCATGAAGTTAATTTTTTTTATTATAAACAGATTAAATATTGAAAATAAAATGCTGCAAACTAAAAAATTGTTTTTAGATTTAATATAATTCAAGTACAATAAAATATATAAAAAATTTAGTTATAAAAATTTTATTTAATTATATTTATGCATAGCTATATATTAACTTCAGGGTGCTAATTATATATATATAAAAAAAAAAAAAAAATTTCAAAACAAAATTTATAAAAAAAATTAAGTATATGGGTTTATTCTATTGACATAAAGAATTTTTTCTTTAGTTTTAAAAACAGATTGCAAATTTTAACAATAATAAACTTTCATGTTTAATGTAATTTGATATATATTTGATTTATCATGCTGTGGTTTCTTTGGCATGACAGAACTAGTAACTGAATTAATCTGATTAATCTAGTAAATTTAATTTCTAATATTCACATGTTCATTTAGCAATTTATTATAAAGTAAAAATGAAACATTTCTTAAAGATAGATATATCAAAAATAAAAAATTCTAGACTAAAATAGTTATATTACATATTAATGCAGTCATAAGAAAATCATGATAATATAAATTAATATTAAGATAGAAAATAATAAGAATTGCTATTAATATATTCTTACTAAATAAAACAATCTTAATAATATTTTGCAAGCATAAATCTATATTATATTTAATATTAACTATCAATCATTTCTTTTAGAATCAATTCAAAAAATTTATATACATTTTTTTTTGTTAACCATCAAAATATTGTGTCATAACTGAATTCAAATTTATATATAAATGATATAAAATTTTAAGACAAAATAAAAATTGAACCATGCAAACATTTCATGCAAATCATTATTATTTCAACTCATTCTTCTTTCTTATTATTTATTTCAGCAAATCTTTAATTAAAACTTTATTATAATAAAAATAAAAACAGATATTATCTGTATATTTTCAAACAGCAAAAATTAAAAGCATTTCTATTTTGACAGATACATTAACAGAATTACATATACAAACTTATCAATAATTGGATACATATATCTATCAATAAAACATAATCTTTAATCAAAGTTTTGAGCAAAAGATAACTAAAATATAAAGTTACATTCTGTATAATTTATTAATTATTATTTAATAAAGTATAAAAGTTAAATTACTAAATTAAGAGTAAGTGTTCTTTAAAAAAGGAGTAAAAATAAATCTACATACAGAATAATAGAAAAACTAAAAAAAATTTGTTAAAATATAAATAATGTTGAAAAAATTATATTAATAATAAGTATGAATCTAAATAATAATTATAAAAAAATAAGAGATTTAAATTGTTTTTTAAATTTAATTTTAAATATTTATCTATTAATTATGTACTGAAAATATAATGCTTATGAAAATAAAAACAAAATATAATTCTGATAATCCAGGATTAGATTAAAAATCATTTTATTAACACAACATTTTATATTTAATCTGAAAAACAAATGCTAATCACAGTTTCTTAATGATTATGAACCTTGTGTATTTTGTTATGATCAGAGCTCCTTACAAAATCATTCTCAACATTTTTGAATCTCAAGAGCATTCTTCAGAAGAAAAATATTTGCAACTCAATGATTTTTATAAATGATTAAGTTACAAAATTTTATTTTAGAGATAAGAGTTTGTGATTGAAAATTTCCATTAAAAAAACATGAATTTAAATTTTACATTTTAAATTGCTATTTATGATTGGACGTTATTGTTAACAAGTGTATATATATAAAGTTTTTTAAATGACCATTTTCTGATGTTAAAAAATTGAGTTAAAAAATATATTTTTAAAAATGTGTATATTCTTGTAGCATCTATAGCAATTGCATCTATAACATATTCTATAATAAAAAAATCAAGATAATTCCATATTCCAAATCATTAGCTTTTTATATTTTTCAAAGCAAATTAATTTTTTATAATGTATTTCCTGAGAATATAAATAAGATTATTTACTCAAAAATCAATTTTTTTCACTTTAAATCAACTTTTAAAATTAAATAAATTTATTTCTGAAATTATTTTTGTGACAACTTTAATGTTATTAGTTTGAAGTGGACTGTTCTATTTGATTTTACAGAAAGTAGATATCTATTTTTCTAGCTATTGATTCTTGAAATGGATTACAAAGTTATAAAAATATTTGAGGCAATGCATAATTAAGAAGATTCAACTAAGTATTTATAATAAGCTATGCCAAACTTCAATAAAGTTTAGGGAATTATAACTAGAATTATTCATTTAAAATAATTTAACCATCATTTTGATCAAATTCGCTTTTTATTAAATTTTTGTATAGTTTATATAAACATGATATTTTATAAGAATAATGTCATAATTATGAGAATTAGATTAATGCATTTATATTGTATCTCATAAAACACACACTATAAGAAAAAAATTGATAAATCCATAACTGTGCTTATTTCAAGCAGGAATTAAGTAACTTAAATATAATTTTGAAAGGAATTAGTTCCTCAATTAATTGCAATAATACCTTCAAAAACAGAATATTAAATTTGAAAACTAAAATAAAACTAAAATTCTCTGACTTTTTCTTTTGATATTTTATCATCCATAACAAAAAGGCCTAAATCAAAACTGAATTTAACCCTTAACTGGTTTCTTGGGGGCCGCGCGGCCCCCACGCGTCATATTTTTACGAATTTCTAAATATCTAAATATCGTGCGCAGCTGCTATTTTATGTAATCTCATTACGTCGCGACTCTTAGCGAGTGCCAAATGTTCGGCCCTGTAGCACTTACAAGGATGGAGCTACGTACC
Source organism: Centruroides sculpturatus (assembly GCF_000671375.1). NCBI lineage: Eukaryota > Metazoa > Arthropoda > Arachnida > Scorpiones > Buthidae > Centruroides > Centruroides sculpturatus. The sequence goes on from NW_019384442.1 coordinate 532,459, forward strand.
TTCTGGGGGCCGCGCAGCCCCCACCATACCAGTTACGTTGGTTTTTTGTGGAAATGAGTTTTTATGTTTTTTTTTTATTTTTACAATTANTATGGGAAAGGTTGGTTTGGTATACGTCCAATTCGGTATAAGTCCAAACATCGGGAACGGATTAAGGTCGTATAGAAAGGTTCCACTGTATTTCATAAGATTCAAATATACAAGCAACAACTTCATAAATTATTTCAATAACAAAATTCAATATGAGAACTTACTGTAATTATTTATTATTGAATTATTACTTGAAATTTAAATAATTTAAGTATTAATAGCCAAATACAATTATACCTAATCCTCAATTTTAATTAGTTTCATGTAAAATCAAATAATGTAAATCAAAACTAATATTTATATGAGAAATGGAGGGATAGGTTCCAATGTTCCATATTTTTTATTAACCAATATAGAAGGAATGAAAATGAAATTTCATTCTGTGCCTATTTCACTTTTTGATAAAGGAATAATTTTCCTCTTCCTTTTTAATTAAAAGTTTTGTCCCTTTTATTAGTAACTTCTTCAATACCAGTTTGTTTTTAATTAATTAGTGAAGATGTCAAAAGATTTTTTGAGACAATAATCTAGATTTGTTTTTTTATTTCTATTTAATATTCTATAAATTCTGTTATGGTAACTTTAGTTTAATGCCTGTGGTGCAAAGTTGTGACACAGTACAAAATAAAGAATACAATCTCTTTGAATGTGTATTTTGGAAGTATTGGCAATGCTATTGCATCATCATAATAAATAGTAAAGACCTAAACATTAATCTTATCAATGAAAATACTTAATTTTAAAATTAAAATACTGAAAAATATTTTAAATACCATGTTGAACTGAAATTGAAATATATAAAATAAAATTTTAACACGATTTTTTGACTGTATTAAACTAAAATCATGCAATTCGAGTACTATGTAAATTGAAATTTAGGTGTATTATCATTTGTATATAATTTATTTTTCAGTAACAATTTTGTTGCCATACAATATTAATGAAATAACATTCAGAAGTATCCAGAAAATAACAAAATTTCACTTCTGCATTTTCCAATTAAATTAAAACTAATCTAAGGACAAGTTGCAAAAGTTTTAATCTCAAGATTAAATGCACTTCACAAGTGTAAACTGTTGAGATAAACTCTGGCTATGTTAACCAGCCAATTTTTTACTGCTAAAATTTATTCTGTAGATTAGCTAAGAAACAATAAGGCTTCATCAGCTCTGATTCAAATGTGGATAACAACATTTACTTATTTAAATGATGTTAATCCAAATCACAAAAAATATTTTTAAAGAGATAAGGACAGATCCTGTAATATTGTAAATAAACACTGCATATATAACCAATATCCAGCAAGAAAAAAGTATACATGTTTTATATATAGTGTTTTTTTATGTATACTCAGTTTGAATAGTTTAACCTGTAATATTGTATAACAATTATAAATTTAAAGGCCAATTTGATTTAAAAATAAGTAACTGTTTATGTTTACTGTGGCCATATTTTATATTTCATAGTAGTATAACATTTCTCATCATAAGGATAGGATATATTCAAATATTTCAAACATTATATGCTAAATCAGTGTTTTCCTAGACACTCCAATCACTTCACTTTGCTTTCTCAGTTTTTGTTCCTCCATCTTGTTTACAGGGTTCTTGGTAATGTAGCTGTACAGTAAGAATTTTTTAACTAATTGATCAATAGCTATCTGCCAATTCAAATAGCCCATGCAACAAGCATAATTTATTGTTTAGATTAATGACAAGTTTTTCTGTAGCTTAAATGGTAACTTGTGCAAACTATCCCTAAATTAGGAAAGTAGATAATACTCATTATTACTAGACTAATTAACTAGATATGCAATTTATATACTAGATATTTATAAATAGTCTTAATTTTTGTTGTCAGTCAAATTTGTGAGAATATAGGCTAGTGCAAGTTATTTGATTAAAATTCACTTGATTTAATTTTTTTGAATTTATGAATTTTATTTTGCCAAAACTACAACAGAAAAGATCCCAGGTCACAGATACCATCCAAAAACTTCAGAACTTTTCCTATGGATTGTACTTCCTTTATGAGTGACACAGCTTCCAAATAACTATTCATCAGGGGAAACAGAGACAAAATCACAGATTGGAGCAACAGGCAACTTCACCAAAAATGGACATTGGAATGTCAGGAGGAGGACTCCAAATAAAAGGATAAAGGTTAGATGACTACACACAGTTCACTGATCAACCTTCTTTTATGTGAGTGTATTCTAGCTGTGTTCCACACTGATCCCTTCAACCTCCAGCAGTTCACCGGACTTTAGTAGGACCTCACAGCAAACATTTGACTGCGGACTGTACCATCAAGGAGTCCAAACCTACCCAAACCAGCAGAAATCTCTCCACTCCTTTATCAAGACAATTCATGGCATCAAGACTTTGGCCAAGCAGATTCCACTGATCCAGATATTTGCCAACACATGTCCAAATTTGTAAACTCTCTCTCTAGCCTATGCAATTAGAACCACACTCTTCCATTTAAGTATCATTCTTGTAAAGTTCTTTCGTTAAATAAATTGTTGTTAATTATTGTTAAATGCATAGTGAAGTGCATTATTTCCAGATACTCCCTGTCTCTCTAACTTTCCCTCCTCCATCTGCCCATATTCATCCCCATACATAGCCACTTGTATGCATTCCACAAACACACGATAAAGTAAAATCAAGGTTACTGTGTTTGCCAGAAAACACCGTAGTGTGAAAAGCATAATAGGAGGCACTTCACAGATTTCACAAATTAGTAATAATATTTGAATAGTATTGTTGATGATAACTATAATAAAGAATTTTATAGGAGATAGTTTAACACTATATCTAAAATTGATCAATTATAATTTTTCACAGTTTTTGCGTCTTCTCAATAAAATGACTATAACCAATTGTGAACAATCTGAATTTTTAGACACAGTTATTTTCCAACTTATGAAATATTCACAATTAAATTAGCACCAATATTACCAAGAACTTATTAAATTATCATAAAATTTAAAATTATTAATGTAATAAACACACCTAATTTCATTTATTTTAGCACCACCTTTTCCAATAACACAGCCAATCAGATCATTAGGTATCGTCATTTCTGTTGTTGTTGTTGTTGCACTTGCTAAAGCAGCAGCTGCTGCAGTGCCGGGACGCAGACTACTGGTAGCTGCCAATGTGGCCAAGGCTAAGAAAAAATAAATTATTATTAATATTATTTATTACATTTTACTTAATTTAATTTTTCATTAATAGTAAAAAGTTAATTCTTTTAAAACTTTAAGTCTTTAGCATTACTCTGAACATTATTAGCATTTATTTTTAACTTTATTAAAATTGAAAAATTTATTAATTTACTTTTATATTAAACTTTAAAATTTTATTTATGTATTAAACTTTACAATTTAAAATTTAATCTAATTTTAAATTTTAAAAATCATAAAACCCTTCCCAATACATAAACAAGAAGCATTATTTAAAATATATCATTTATCTAGCAACATTACAAACTGACAAAATTATTAGACAGTAAGTAAACAGGTGAAGGATAAGCTATTAAAATTTAGCAAAGGAATAAAAATATTCTATATATAAAAAAGCTTACAATAAAGCAGCATACATACTTCTACTACACATTTACTTTACATTTAGCAAATTAAAAATAACACATTCACATAAGCTAAATTTTAATGGTGCTAAAATACACAAATGGGAAAAATATAAAAAGCTGGACATAAAGGATTAGCAAACAAATAGCATTACAATGGATACTGTTTAAATGGACTAAAAGAAAATAATTGAGTTAAAACATAATTCAAATGTATAATAGTTATTTTATAAAAATATTAAAATATTTTTAAACTTTAATGGAAATGTATTTTAAAAAATTTGAAATTTATTTTTAAAATAATTTATTTAATTTAAAATATATAAATTTACTATTATACAAAATATTAAATTTTATTTCTTCTTTATATATACAGTACATACAAATGTGCATGTTGACATAATGTTAATACAGAATTTTTTTTTTGTAAATAAATTTTAAAATTATTGTGTTTTTAAATTTCTTATTTGTCTGCATATAATAATTTTGAAAATAATTTAAATAGAACATTCAAGAAAGAGTAAATTTAAATAAAATATCAAAAAAGTAAACTGGGATAAATTTAAAAAGCATCCATTGCAATACCCACATACACTGTATACATACAATTAACATACTACAATCCCTAGATATACACATTAATGTGTAAATCACTACCATCAACCACTGGTCCACAAACTAAGCCATAAGAGATGCACCTCTGTTCTTCCCGTCCCACTCCCACCCCGCATGCAACACAGGCAGCAAGGCTAGCAGCGGGGGTGCTGTAGTGCCATCCCGAGCAGGGGTAGGTGGTGGGGTACCTTGTGGGTTAAGGGTCCCGACGCTGTGCCCAGGCAGGAGGGGGGCATGCTGAAGGGCCAGCTGGTGCAGCTTGGTCAGCTGCAGGGACAGGAACAGAGAGAGAGAGAAAGAGGAGAAGGGTATGGTTGTTGTTCTGACATATTTTACAACTTAAAACTAAACATTATATTAATTTAAAATTATAAAAGAGGCTCATTATAATTTAAATTTTAAATATTAATCATTACATATGAAAAATTTATAAAATTTTACATTTAAACAAATTATATAATTTAAAAATTGAGCCTCAAAGAAAAATATTTTAAATAATAAATTTTACATATTA